>NW_010327866.1:0-12959 GCF_000700745.2 Antrostomus carolinensis
CAACCTACAAGTCTCCTCACCTTTACCTCTCAAATTCTCTCACCGATTCCCTGGGTGGGGGGGAGGGGATGGTGGGAGGGGTGCTGCAAGTGGCTGTGTTGTTTTTGGTTGCCAGCAAAGTTAAACTATCACATACTGCATCCATGCATTTATGAGTTTTATGAAGCTGCTTGGAATCAGAACATCCCCAAAAGAAAAATACTAGTTAGTCTTTCGCTGCTGATATACATTACTTAATTCCAGAGGAGCATTCAAACTTTTCTGCCCATTGCTAGCTATGATATTAGGGACTTACTAAGAAGTTATAATCTGATAGTCTACTTCTCCCAGTTCCCCAGAAAAAAAAAAAAAAAAAAAAAAAGTTTTAGTTTGCTAAAAGAAAAAGAAAATTCACGTGCTTTCATAAAAGTTTGTCCTGTACTCACACACATTAACATTTAGAGTGGATTTTAAAATATATATGTACAGGATATAACCAAAAGTTTTAAGACCAAATGCTTAACAGTGGCTTAAATTTTGTGTGAAACTGTTGCAATTGTTTGATAAATTATATATTGTTTAATAAATTGGCAGTTGTGTATAGGAAAATACTCATTTATACATTAACAGTAAAATCCAATATGATTTTTTAAATCTATCTGTATATATAGATACGGGTTTCACAAAGATTTCCCAATGTCCAATTTTTATTTTTTTTTTCCACCTAAATATTTCCATGCAATACTAAAATCTGATTTCTTATTTTTTTTCTTCAGTGTACCCTGAGTTCTATCTTTTAAAATCTTGAGTCTGGAGAATCTCATGTATAGTGTCTTAGAGTTATGGTGTAACTAACCTGTGCCAAATTTGTACTCGACAAGAGAATTCTGTGGAAGTCTATAATATAAATAGAATTTTAAATCTCCAGGTGAATCATTATAATTGGTATTGCAGTTAAGACATGAGCATTAGACAATAACTTGCTCTTCGTGGTGCAACTGTATTTGATTGTCTTAAAGAAAATCAACAACAACAAATATCTTTAGTTGGGTTTTACAGCAAAAGTCATTGCAATTTTATGAAATACATCAATTTCCTAGATGTCTACTTCATATTATTAATATCTTGGTCTAATACTTAAATGAGATTAGCTTAGTGATTTTATTACATTCATTGAAATTTTCATTAATTTTGAAGTAATCATTGCCTTTATTGTAGTATTTTATGATTTAAAAAGGTAAACTGAAATACTGTTTTAGTGTTTTAGCTGTTTGCTTTTTCTTAAACACATTTCTACAAATGAAGGAACCTCTGAAAACTAGATTTATCATTAATCACTCAACTTAAAATCCTGATTATTATCTTGTCATTAACCATCAGCTCTCTAAAACTACATTAACTTTTGAAAAAAAAGGCCCATGTACTTTAAACAAATAATACATATACAAAAATAAACATATAAACAAACATATGCTTAAGTATTACAAAGTGTACTATTTAGTAATTACAGTCAGAGCTCTTTAAAGTCCTCTCCTTTTAAGCACTGGATGATTAGTCTTGAGCAGGAGAAGACATAGGTTCTGGTAACAGCTAGATAAAAATAAAATAAAATAAAATAATAAAATAAAAAAATCACATTAGAATACTAAACTTCCTTAAAAAGCTTATTACACAAGGATGCCAATGGCATTGCTGCAATAGAAATGTCAGTGACACATATGCAGCTTGTCTTTGAATGACTTAACATAGAGAGCAAAGCAAAACAAGGAACACATTTCTGTAGCTGAAACAAAAGTAACAAAGCACGACAAAGAATTTAGAAATGAAAAATTATACTCCAATGAGTTCCCTGAACAAAGAAAGCCAAGGTTGGAAGAAAGCAAGTCTGTGTTACATGAGCAATTGTTAGATATAAGTAATCTAACAATCTAAAAATAGCTATTTATTTACATGTAAATAAACAACTACTGTGTACAACTGTGATCTTTAGATAAGACCATGCAATTTTGGATCAGGAATACTTGATGATCTTAGCTGCTTGATTGTCAGGAATCTTTCAGACTGATACATTAAAAATTTTTCCTCAGAAATATTAACCACTGTTACAACTGGAAGCAATGGACTGAATTTACTGCTTCTCACTGATATTTTTATCAGAAAAGGGTTTTTTGATTTTTTTCTTGATGTTTCCAGCAGAAAATTCTAAGATTTATCTAATAAATAATATTTGACTTATTATTTAGTCTAAAATTGCTTCAGATAAACAGGAATAGATTAACATATGGAAAGAGGTGAAGGAGAATAGAGAAGGGGAGGAAATTACAACAAACAAACCACGACTTGTTTCAAGTGATTTTAGTTTATTTTCTGGGTTTTTTGTTTTAGTATGAAAAAAAAATCAAGGAAAAGATAATCTCTACATTTTTTCATATATCCAAACTGTATTTTTTCAATTAAAATATTTTAATCAATTTTTTTCTGGTAATTTTTACTAAAGATATGCAGGATCCTTGAACATCATAGCCAAAATCTGAAACTCATAACTTCGCAACTAAGACAATTAGTACCAAAAGCCTTTTTCAAAAATATGACATTAAGGGACAAAAAGGTGTCTGGAGTTTCCTCTGTAGTCTTCAATAGTAATAAAAAGAAACAGTTGTCATTTGGAAGATAACATTTAGTAAGGTTCCAAGTTACCTAGAATGTAAATTTTATTTTCTGAAATTTGTTTTCATATAGTGGAAAGACTATTTCTGATATTCTGAAAAGATAATTTGCAAAAAAGTTAAATATTAAAATTAATTTTTCAAGATACTTTTCTAATTTTTCTTAGAAATTATATTAAATTAACAGAGAAAGCAAGAAGTCATTTTTAGAATTAATTTTTGTTTTTTAAAAAATGTTTTCAAAGAAACATTACAACTTATTCTAGAGAGTTCTCAGAATTATGTTGGAAGGTGGTTAGTGTTATTGCTATGTATTGTTCTTTGTTTCTTGCAAGCCTACAGCTATAGAGACTATTGAACTTAATATATTTCCTTTGTTTTAATTATATTTCCTAATAGTTCAGTTATATGCTTCCTTTCATTTTATTTTTTTTTCTCTGTGTCCTGTCCCTGTTGGTCTTTTCCAGCCAAAAATAAGGAAGACTTAGCTGGATTTTCTTCTCCATTCACAGAACAAGCAGCTTTCAGTGGATTATACTGTGCTTCACAACATCTTTTATTCTTTTTCCAAGATCTCTACTTCCTGGCATCAACATTAAGAAATAGCACCTCAGTTACAGAGGAATAATGGAGGGCAGGGAGTTGGGAAAGTATATCCTTAGTAAGTTTTAAACTAGAGCTTACATGAATGAGATGAAGAGACAAAGATTCAACCCAATATTCCAGGAGGTCCTTTTCCAATTATATGCTCCTGTATTCCAATATCTAAAGAAAGAGTAAGATTTTCCAATACTAATTTGTTAAAAAGGCCAATATTTAATTCTTCAAAGCGAGAGATTTGAGTACAATTTAAAAACATTTACTGTGTTCATATAGATTGGAATACAAAAGTCTCAAAATATTTATTCTATTTTTCTTGCTTGTTTGTGAGCTTTATTAGGTTCAGGTTTATCAGAGAATTGGTAGAATGAAGAGACACAGTCCAGTAATATGGACACCGCTGACCATATTGACTGTGAGGATCCCTCTGAAGTGTAGATGGCAAACAAGTAAAAACATCACTAGGTATGGCAATCTAAGGCAAGACTGCATGATTCCTCTGGGGTCTCAGTGAATAGAAGCTTTCATTTACATTGCACATCCCATAGTTGCTATAATTTTATAAGTACTGTCAGCTGACTGAGGTGCTTAACAGTCCTTACAATATACTATACCTACAACTCATTCTATCTTAAAACAGACCTCTCTAACTTAATCTTGTTTTTCTTGCTTTCTTTTTTTTTATTTCCTAAAAAATAAGTTTATTTCAGCTTCTCATTAATTTACATATGCTATAAGTGTTTTTTAAAAAAAGAATAGTGTCTCATTATCCATAGTATAAAAAAGTCTAGTTGTAATAGAATTCAGTCTCTTTGAATATAACTGATTTATCGACATAAGCATTGTATCATGGGAGCTACATTTATTAGGTACATTTAGGCACCATTGGTATTTCTTGTCTAATAATAGTTCATCAGCTTGTACTGTAGCATGCTGACATTTGAAATTCTTTCCTCAGCCTTAACAGGAGATTCGGTGGTTTAGATTTTCATTTGCCAGAAAGTTACAGACTAGCAGTGTGAACATATATTTTCTCTAATTTTTGATTCTAGAAGAATTACTTTTATCAGGACTGTTCGCCCATGATTAAAGAAAAACTAAGTGGACTTTCTCAAAGTTGGTTGAGTGTGATTGTGAAAGTGTTTTGTGGGTTTTTTTTAGGAAAGTACATTAAAGTAATGTTTCCTTTCTTTTTTTTTTTTTTTTCCCTCTTGAAAAATTGTGAACCGTTTGCTTTATGACCATGGTTTTAAAGGACAAAAAATAAGACAGTGAAAAACTTTATAAGTCAGATATTACAGACAGCATTTGTCTGTGTGTCGTGGTTTTCTTTAATATATTTAGTAGAAGGAAATGTAAATATAAGAAATTGATGTATAATGTCTTACTACACCTAGTTTAAGCTTGTTTCTGATAGTATCCTGTATATAATGTTTTAAAAAAATCTTCAATTCCCTAAATTTTATCTTGCATATTATCAAGTTCTGGGAGGAAAAGGAACATTTTCCTGCTTCCCATATATTTTTCCTACCATTCTAAATCACAACCTTCCAGTAAGGTTACAATATTTTTTTTTACCATGTACACATAAATATTATTTTTGATCTGTTATGTTTTAAAGAAAATACCTTTAAGCTATTTTTGTCCTAATACTTTTGTATGGTAAAGTACTCTACAGCTGATGCAGAGTATTGAACTGTGTACTTTATTTGATATGTTTTTAAATACTCTATTACTTCTATGGTGCAATAGTTTTATCTATTCCTATATTTTAAGTGAGAATGGAATAAGCATCAGATATCTTTTAAGTTCTTATTTATTTATTTTTCTTCCTAAATCCTTAAATTTATAAATGTTGATTCAAGTAAATGTGTAGGGACTTCAATGTAACTCACTATATCTTTAATGTTTTTCACTGGTATTCTCAAGGAAAATGTGCAGCTTTACAGCAACAAAATCTGTTTCTGACTGCAATTTTGGGGAGCTGAATTGTGTGTGTTGGACATGGCAAGTGAGGCAGGCCATGTCCTAGAAATCTTCAGAATTCCTCCTGTGCCCACCATCACTAAAATATCTGCTCAGAGTAGTCAAAAAATGAAATAAAACAGACACAAAAGCATTTTCTTTTCTCCTTTGCCCCTTAATATAAATTTTCAACAGAAAGCTTTACTGATCTTTTATTTGTTTATGAATAGAAATTCATTGAACTCCCTTCTGATCCTAAAGCTACTGGTTGCAATAGTTTATTGGGTGGGATATTTTTTTTTTTTTATTTCCCTCAATGTCTTTCATTGTGCAGTGGATTGACTTAAGGAAGGAAGCAGTTAATCTTGATTTAAGTAATAGATTTTAATGTTTTGCTTTGTAATTTAGGTATTTCCCAAAGAAATGCTGTTTCTTACTAGCTGACACAAGTTGTTACTAACTTTATGCTTTATATTTGGGTTTTTTAAGCAATTATGTAACTTAATATGCATGTATGTGGATACTTCTGAACTTCTATTTTGTTTGCAAGTACAGAATGAAGATACTGATTATAGAGATAGTTCTTTTTTACTCATTATTTTTGACATCTTCATTCATCAGTTCATATTCTTGTAAATTAGGGACAGTATAAAGTGAATGAAGCTGCAGAAGTAGGATGAAAGAGCAAGGAAAGAGGGTCATGGATGCTAATGTGGCTCTCAGATTTTGATTGTATAATAGCTAAGCTATGTCTATGTAACAGCTATAATAAAACACTAAAATATTCTGTTCTTATTTTTTTGTACTTACCTTCACCCTCAATATTTTTTAAAATATAACTTCATCTGGCCTTGTCTGTGTCAAAAATAGTTTCAACCTGTACATTACACCTTTCTTTTAGAGTATTATGTGCCCTTCTCTTCCTTTCAGATCAATGGCACAGCCAGCCAGAGGTAAACAATACTCTATTTAAGAGAGAGGTGAGTAGGAGAAGGTCATAGGTCTATGCATTTTAAACTGTATTCTATGATGCAGGATTCACCATCTGAGCAGTACAGATCTAAATAGATAGTCCATGCAAACTCAGTCCTCTTTATACTTTTTAATATGTAAAAATAATTAATGCATATTGCATTTGCATTCCTTATAGAAACCCAAACTATTAATTAGCTACTTCCCAAGATTCAATTTTACACCTAAAAATTTTCTTGACATATTTAAAATAATAGATATTTGAAAACCATCGTTTAAAAATACATTATTCATTAACAGCAAAGCATATCTACCTCATCCATAGCTTCTGCTAAAGATTAACACCATTTTGTAACACGTTACTTTCGTTTGTCTATCAATATGATAGGTTTATTGTATGTGAAAAACTCAGTAGTCAGACACTGTCTGGAATTTAAGTAATACCAGGAAATCCTTAAAAGCTGCACCTAATCTTTCATACATATTTAAATACTAGAATATGGTTATGTCTGGGGCTTTAACTTGCATTCACTTCAGTAGATTACATCGTGTCTGGCCATATAAAAGACTTAAATCTGTTTTAATGTAAAATAAATATTTTTCATTTCAATTAGTAATCGATTAATTAGTATTAGCAAACAAAGTAAAACTATTTTAATTTGGGCATAGATACGTGTAAGTATAAAATATAATTCTCTTACTGATTTCTTACTTTTTTTTTTTCCTCTTCCTCAGCAGACCAATTTTTTCTTCAACACTTTTTATAGAAACCCTCTTGAGAGGCATTAGATGTTTCAGGAGGATATTAGCTGACAACCAACCTGAAAAGTAGAAGACATGATTCCCAATCAGCAGAAAGGCAAATGATTTATTGCTTTGATTAGTTTGAGATTCTCATTTGTCTTCAAGGACCTGGAAAGCCAGTCAAAGACTTCTGGGAAGTGATAGACTTTTAAAAACTTCAATAACTGCTAATCAAGAGCTTACCAATTGATCACTAAACCACAGGATCATGAGGTCATAAAAGATATTTTAACTGCTTTAAAACTGAAATATTCTGGATTACTATAGTAAAATTATATTTTTTTACATATCAAGGAGTATATAATGTAGTGGGTTCATTGTGAATGTACAAAATGTTACCCACTCTTCAAATCACCAGAATATCTATAAATGCGAGGGAGAAGATGGTAGGACAATGAGAAGTGGCAAATTATGTGATAAGTAAATGCTCCTCACTCCAAAACTGAAGTGTTTGACTTGAAGATTTAAAAAATTTGTATTTATTTTATTCTGAAGTAAGGAGAAAAATAATCAATATACTTGTTTCTGATGTTCAAGTCAAAAGAAACTGAGGAAAAAAGAAATAACATGTTATGAATATATTTCTAACTCTACATTTCTAATTGTAGGCTGCAGTCTGCCTTTCTAGGACTTTCTAGCAATCCAGAAAACAGATTTATTAGCTTTGGTGTTTTAATAAAAAACTGTACATGATTATGTTTATAAACATAGACTGAAATGTATCAATGCAACTCTACTTTTTCATCATAAATTTTCTCAGAGAAAAAATATAAAGAGTGTAATACTTGTTCAAATTATTCTAAACGGTCTGCATTAATTCATGGTTTTACAAATGATACTTTCTTTCCAACCATTCATGATTGTTCAGGCATTTCCTTTCAGTCAGTTCTTTTCCTCATGCATAGAACCTACTTAGTCTCTCCTCACATAGAAAGTACTTCATGGAACTGATCAACCTGATCATGTAGAGTTAGCATATTCAGAACAAAACAAAAAAAATTGAACACAAAAGGAAAATAGTAGCAGCTACTAGGGAAGGAGGTAGTCATTCTTCATTATAAAATAACCTAGGCTGTAGAGTATGGAAGCATATTTTTCAACTTAGACCTAAGGAGTATTTATTAATTTTACTTAATGATTGTCAATTATAATGCCCATACAGTCAGGGCCATTAAGTAGGAAATTAAGCCTAATCTATACTAAGGAGACACCTCAAATAATACCCAAAACACTGTGGGAGATGAGTAATAGAATATCCAGATAACAGTTCAGTGGAATATGCAAAAGAGTGTCTTCTGTTTCAATTGTGAGTGTTTCATGACAAATTTTGACACCAGGTTGTGTAGGGGTTAAGGGCTGTATTAATGTGCATCTATAAATGAAAACTCACTAAATGGAAATGTCATCAGATCTTTTTCTTTATCAAACAGAACATGGTGAGTTAAAGTCTACATTTGAGCTTTCAACTTGAGGTTGAAGTGACAAGGCTGGTTGAGCCAGTCTTCTATCAAAGAGGTCTTGATCCCTATTGCTACCCTGCTTCCTACTCCCCCTCTTTCCTTCCTCTTGCCCTGGTTCGGACAGTACATTTTCTTTGCCTTTTTTATACCATTACCAGGTAACTCACTGACTCAGAAGAATGCTATTCATTCTGGGGGCAGTGGGAGGAGCAAGGTATTAGTTTAAAATAGTTCATGAAAGAGAGCTGTTGTGCCGCATTTTAGAACAACGTAAATGGCAGTTATAAAGGAGCAGGAAAGGTAGAGGGATACCAGGAAGGAAAAGACTGCTTTGTTGAATGGTACTATGACATTAGATCAGCATTACCTACCACATAATCAGTTTTTGTGAGTATACGTTAGTGAAACCACCACTTTTGGTTTGAAATACTCACCGTATGCATATATCATATAGTGTGTCTGCACGATATTGAATCTAGCATACTATGGAAGACCAAGACAAACCTTTAGCTGGTGAAAAAATGCCGTAACTATGTTGAATTCAATCTATGTTGACATAATTCTAATAGAACGTAAGATGATTAATCAGTCTGTTAAATAACTTGTCCTAATGGACAGAGGACAAAAATTTTCAAGAATATTAGATTATCGTATGTTTGTTTTTTAAATAGATGGTCAAATTAGAGGAGAAAAAGTTTATTAAGTTATGTTTATACTGCAGAATAACCCAGAGCAGAGGACTGAGCTTAATTATGGGATCCCTCCACAGGGACAAACCATGAATGGACTCACCATTTAGTATATTTCAAAGGATCAGAGTAAGAAATTAGTTCTGAGGTATGAATCTTTAAGAAGACAGGTTTCATTACTGCAGTTTCCCAATAAACTATTAAGAGAATTATTGTAATGTTATCATTTAATATGTCATTTCGTATCTTGAATTTGTCTCCAAAGTTCATCAGTTGCACATAATGGCAACATGAGGAAACAGCCTCAAGCATGAGGGAAATCTCAAATAGCTTTGAAGCTTCAGAAGGAAAATCTAAAGTGTTAGATATTTTTTATTTTTATGGCTGTATGGGGACTTTATTCAGTGTGGTGGTTTGAATCACAGGTAGGACCATGCGGTCCTGCACACTTACCCCCCCTCCCCCCCCAAACTCGCTGAGGTGGGATAGGAGTCACAACAAAGGGGATGTGTAATTAGGAATGAAGGACAGGGATGGATTACTCACCAGACTCAAACCTGGGGAAGAAAAATCAATTTAATTTGTTGCAATTCACCTGAGTAGACATTATAACTAAATCTTACAACACCTTCCCCCCACCCCTCCCTTCTTCCTGGGCTCAAATCACTTTTCCCCCAGTTTCTCTACCTTCCCCCCTCAGTGGTACAGGGGGCAGGGAATGGGGGTTCAGTCAGTTCACCTCTGTCACTCTTCCCGGCATGGAAGTCCAGGAACAAGATGTTCCAACACGAGCTTCCCAGGAAGTCACACACCTCTTCTGGCTCAGCTCCCGGCTCCGGCGTGGGGACATCCATGGGCTGCAGACTCAACCTCACACTGGGGGTCCACCCCAGCTCTGGCAGCGAGCGACTCTGGGGTCTCAATTCCAGTCACACTTGCTCTCAGGCTCATTTTTTCTGCTCCAGCGTGGAGTCCTCCATAGCCTACATGTAGGTCTCTGCTCTGCCATTGAACCTCTATGGGCTGCAGGGACCTCCTTTGCCTTCTCCTACTCCAAATAGTTGAACTGGGTGTCTGAGTTTGTCCTCCCTCTCCTCCTCCTTCAATGAAGCTCTCTGTTTAGGCCAATGGTTGTCTTTTTTTCAGGTCAATGGTCTATCCTCCAGGTTTACCCCACCTTCTTTTCAGGACAGTCCTTCCCCTCACAAAGAGAGGTGTCTCGTCTCAGAGAGGCATTTATCTAGTGCTCATTGTCCCAGCCTGGGCTGGGGGGTCTCTGCCTTGGAGCCAGGGGAGCTCTTCGCTCTCACAAGGTGGCCTTTCCCCCAGTACTAAAAAAATGACCCCTCCCTCCCCCCCAAACCAAACACATTCAGCCTTGACTATTTATCAGTAATACCAGTAACCTGTGAAAATATATGCAGAAAAAAAATGAAATGCAAAGCAAATAACACATTCACAGAAATAAGTAAACTACTGCTAAAAGAAATGCATTATTTCCCTCCATGGAAAGGGAGCATATTTAGTAACAAACTATTCAGATTGCTATTGCATGGTGTCCTACTGATGTCAAATCTCCATAAGTAAGCTAGGATTCTGAGAAAGTATATAGTTTGTCATTAGATGAAAAAGCAGAGCATATAAAGTGAGGCTTTGGAGAAATATATTACTGCAGATTAGATGCAAGCAGAAACACATAAACACTGCAAACAAAAGCTATTTCCTTCTTCCTGTGGTGGTACATTTTACAAAGTGCTTCCATTATTGTACTGCATTTCTGTATGACATTTGCTTCTGGAATGCTTTCTGCTGTTCTACTGTTGTTTTTCTTTCCCTGTTTCTTTTTTTTTCCCCCTTAAATAGCAAGAATTAGAATACTGACACAATTCTGAGAAGAATGAATCATGTCTTTCTTTCAAATTATGGTCAAAGCTAGTAGTGGAAATAAAAGTCTCCTTTGATAATATGCAGTCTTTTGTTAGACAGATTCATATTAAAAGTTCATTGTTGGATGCACTGTGTGGTGATGTGATTATTATGAACTGACTCTTTGGAATATGTAGTGATAATGATAAATAATATATAAAAGCTGTAAGAAGGTAGTGTACCATTAATGAATGTCAGTCTAGCTAGCCTTTATTTTAAAGATTAAAACTGATTTATCAGTCTTATAAACACTCCTATCCCAACAAAATCTACTTTCCTAAGTGATACATATAATCAGTTACACCACTCAACCCATGTGGTCCACAAATCAGGAAGGTCCATCAAAAGCAACAGAACCTTCATTCAAATGAAATAAATAAATAAATAAATAAATAAATAAATAAATAAAAAAAAATTCTAGCTCTGCTTTGAAAGTCCGGGATAAGAGTGGCTATAATGTCAGTGGGAGAAGTTATCATCTCCTTTTTGTTCCAGGTTCTCACATTTTGGCTGTCTCTGGATTAGCTCTTAGCCATATCATTAGTGACCTCTGTTTTAGCTCCACAAAATTATTATTTCTTGTTATGCTGATTTGTTGCCTGTCCTGAAGTACTTTTCTCAAAAGATACTATTGACTCTAATCAATCAGATATTGCAGTTCATGGGCATTGTTTCTCAATATTACTTGCTTAAGATTTTAATGTGTGAGTGTAATAACATACATTAACTTTGATTACCCTTCACTAAATTTGTATTACTAAATACAATGAACCCCATAATACCTATTTTTAGATGTCTCACTACAGCAGGAACTGGTTTTGCTATCAGTGATTAATGAAAACAATGTCAAAAGTACTAACCATTATCTGTGTCCAAACACTGTACCTTTTACTGTCTGTACAACCTGTACAATCTGCACATTGCTTTTTTTTCTCTAGCAATCATTTCATTCTATGGTAAACTATTGTTATTGACATATGTTTCATTTCTTTTTTAAAAACATCATATAGTAGTCTTCAACTGAATCTATAATGCGGAATGAAATGCGAAGCAAATAACACATTCACAGACATTTCTTTATATAGCACTATCTAGGATGAAATCACAAGAAAAAAAAAAAAAAAACACAAAACAACAACTGCATGAATTTACCACCAATTCATAGTTAGCATTAAGAAAAATATGTTTAAGCTATCTTGCCAACTTCTATTACCATATATGCTTTATAATGCACTGAAGGAAAGTGCAGTCCAACTAAATGAGCATATATTAAAAGGAACAAGCCTATTAAAAAAGCAAGCCTTCTCTGCATCAAATGTAAGATACAACAAAGGCTTCTTTTCAAGTTCTTTCTTTGTTAAAAAGGCTACATTACCCATATGCCAAAGCTGAATTGATTTACACAATTAGTGAGTCTTTTAAAATAAATATATTTTAAAAGAATTCAGTTAGCAAAAATAAACAAATAAATGAAACACCTGGGGAAGAGGACATTGCCAGCTTGTAATGTACTGTAAACCTCTGCTAGTTACTGTATGCTAATTAAAACAGCTTTTTAGAAAACTGATAAATAACAACAAATTCCTTCCTTTCCTCTACTTCAGAAATTCTAAAACATCATATTCAGAAAGCTTTAATCTTTATTCCTGTATTTCTTATTTTCTAAAGTTAGCTACCGTTATTAGTAGGAACTTCATTTTGTCCCATTTGTTAATGTGAAATATAAGCAGTTAAATAGTGTTTCTTTTCAACTGAAGAACCACCTTAATAAAGTTATCTAAGTGATTCTGGGAATATTTTCTACATTAAGCTCAAAGTTAGTAGTATAAGCATACACTATATACCTTTCATCAAGCAGGTAGGATATGAATCAGATTTAAATGCCTTATTTTAGACTC
>NW_010327867.1:0-22509 GCF_000700745.2 Antrostomus carolinensis
AGCCGGGCCGGGGCCGGGCCGGGGCCGTGTCCTGCCGCGCGGGGAGAAGAACCTCGTCCCCCGCCAGCCGCCCGCGGAAGAAACCCCGGTGCCGCTGTCACAGAGGCGAGCAGCAGGGCGGTTCTTGTTCCAAAACAAGGACTGAACCTCCCTCGGCGCCGGTGAGGCCGCACCTCGAGTGCTGGGTTCAGTTTTGGGGCCCTCACTACAGGAAGGACATGGAGGCGCAGGAGTGTGTCCAGAGAAGGGCAACAAAGGTGGCGAAGGGGCTCAAGTGTGATGAGGAGCAGCTGAGGGAACTGGGGCTGTTTAGCCTGGAGAAAAGAAGGCTCAAGGGAGACTTTTATCACTGTCTACAACTACCTGCAAGGAGGGTGTAGAGGTGAGTGTTGGTCTCTTGTCCCAGGTAACAAGTCATAGGACGAGATGAAACGGCCTCGAGTTACATCAGGGGAGGTTTAGATTGGAAAAATTTCTTCACCAAAAGGATTATCAAGCATTGGAACAGGCTGCCCAGGAAAGGGGGGGGGTCACCATCCCTGGAGGTAGATGTGGGACTTAGGGACATGGTTTAGAGATGGACTTGGCAGTGTTAGGTTTACAGCTGGACTCAATGATCTTAAAGGTCTTTTCCAACGAAAACGATTCTATGATTCTGTGACTGCCAGGATCCCTCCAGTTGCAGATATCACTAGCAGGATTATCAAGGTCTTCTGGTTTTTTTTGGTGTGTTTGTGGTAGCGTTGCTAATTCTGGTAGTAATGCTCTTTGTAACTGACGGATGCGGTGGAAAGTGGTGTGTTTCTGTTGGCAGGGGCATGTCATAGCTGTCGCTTTTCAGTATCTTTCTAGTTTGGAGATGCTGGAATGTTCTCCAGAGGTTCCACTTACACATTTCATATACATGCTGAAATCACACCGTGTGTGGTTTACAGCAGTATATGTTGCTTTCCGTAATTGCTGCTTCTAGCACGATTAACAGGGTCTCAGTTAACCCAGTGTCTGCTGACTACAGCTGAAGACCAATGTTGTAGTTCAGTTTTCTAGGTCCTATACTAGAAGTCAGTGGAGAAATTGTATGTTAGCCCTTGTCTTGATTTAGGTAGCTGTTCTGTCACCCAGTCACCCCTCCCCACCTGGGAAGGGGAATTGGGAGAAGAAAAGGACACCTATGGGTTGAAATGAAAACAGATTTAATGAAATAATAATAAGAACTAATATTAACACTAATGTTAAATATACAAAGTTATACTCAGCCAACGGAAGCACAATGGTGAGCAGAATGACAGGTGAGACCTCCAGAGATGGTGACCATAGAGGAAGAGAAGTTATCCCCAGCAAACTTTCCAATTTATAGTGAGCCTGATGTTTATGGTAGGGAATACTTCTGTTGGCCAGCTGGGGTCAGCTGCCCTGGCTTTTGCTCCTCCTAGCCTTAGCAGGTGGCTGACTCAGAACTGCTAAGGACCTAGATTACTATAGAAACCCACTTACCGTGGCTGGCCACAAACTGAAACAAAGTGTCTTACCAACTTCGTTCTCACCAAATTGGGTGCTGCAGTCTTCTTAAAAATGCAGCTTTTCTGACAGAAAATTAATTTGATGATTCTATCCCAGCAAAACCAGGACAGCCTTGTTTCCACTCCACTGTCAGCCTAAGGCCTTAAGCGTGAGCATAAGTCAGTGTGCACTGTCATTAGTCAAATGAGAAACTGCATCCTTTGCATCCAGTGAAAATGTGTTTAAGCTGCTCTATCAGGAAGTTAGAACTTAAAAATACTTAGTTTGAACTGCACAACCAGAAATGTGTTAGTGATGTCAGTTGAAATAAGAACTTTATGCTTTTTAAGGGTATGCTTACGGGGGATTCTTCCTGTAAGTTGGGCAAGGGTGGGACTTGGTAGTACCGCACTCTGTTGTAGTTTTTAGATTTCGATGGTGACAGATGTCAGAAAACCTCTGACAAGGGGGACAGGATAGTCTTTCTTTGCTTGGACAAGGCCCTAATCAGAGTGACATTGCTGGTGTTTCTAGAAGACAACGTGCTTTATCTTGTAATTTTAACTACTCTGGACAGTCACAGAGTAGATACCCGTGAAGTTGGAACGGACCAAATCGATGTTATCTGTTAGTAGCATATATGAACTGTGTTGGACTTTTATTCGGTATGGAGCACCCTGGACTTTTTTGGATTGTGGAGACAGAATCTGTCTTCCCTCTTCACTGCCATTGCCGTTGATAAGGTCCCCTTTTATATTTATTAACACTCTTATATCTATTAACACTCTGTAGGATGTTCAGTGTGGCAGTAACATAAGTAACACTTGGGCTTGGAGATGGTGTATTTTTGTGGACGTACCATGGGTGATCAGAACAAATGCTGGACTTGTTAAGGGAGGAGCAAAATTACAGGAGATAAAGGGCTGGGGGAGACCTTTATCTAGTGTATGGTAAGTCAAGTATGAGTGAAGATGGCTACCTGCATTTTGGGCTATGTTAGCAAAACCATAGCCATTAGATCAAGGAAGTATTTATTACCCTCTTTTCAGCACTTTTGAGACTGTAAGTCCAGTTTGGAGGCCCAGAATACAAGAAAGATGCTGATGAACAGAAGGGTGCAGAGAAGGGCCATGACATTGTGAGATGCGTGGAGCACGCGGTGTCTGTGGGGAGGCTGGGGGAGCTGTGTGTGTTTAGCCTGAAGAAGGGTGGTCTTAAAGGGGATCTTATTGCTGCTCTTAGTGAGTGGTTATAGAGACAAGGGAGTTAAACTCTTCTCGGCAAAGGGACAGGAGGCAACAGGCACAACTTGCAGTAAGGGGAATTCTAACTACAATAAGGAAAAATGCTTTTACTGTGGGAGTGGTCAAGCACTTTATTAGGGGCCCAGAGAAGCGGTGGGATCTCCTAGTCCTATTCCATGTATTCATCAGTGAGTTGGATGAAGGGACTGAGTGTACCCCCAGCAAGTTTGCTGATGACACTAAACTGCGAGGAATGGCTGATGCACCGGAAGGCTGTGCTGCCATTCAGCGAGATCTGGGAGGCTGGAGAGGAACCTGATGATAAAATTCAATAAGCGCAAGTGTAGGGTCCTGCACCTGGGAAGGAATAACCCCAGGCACCAGTACAGGTTGGGGGTTGACCTGCTGGAAAGCAGCTCTGCAGAGAAGGACCTGGGAGTACTGATGGATGACCAGTGAACCATGAGCCAGCAATGTGCCTTTGTGGCCAGGGAGGCCAATGGTACCCTGGGGTGCATTAAGAAGAGTGTTACCAGCAGGTCGAGGGTAGGTTCTCCTTCTCCTCTACTCTGCCCTGGTGAGGCCACATCTGGAATACTGTGTCCAGTTCTGGGCTCCCCAGTCCAAGAGAGACAGGGAACTTCTGGAGAGCATCCAGTAGAGAGCTGCAAAGATAATTAAGGGGCTGGAGCATCTTATGAGGAAAGACTGAGAGAGCTGGGTCTGTTTGGCCTGGAAAAGAGAAGACTGAGAGGGGACCTTATCAATGCTTATAAATACCTAAAGAACAGGTGTCAAGTGGATGAGGCCAGACTCTTTTCAGTGGTGGCCAGTGATAGGACAAGGGGCAATGGGCACAAGCTGGAACACAGGAGGTTCTGCTTAAACATGAAGAAAAACTTCTTTACTGTGAGGGTGACAGGACACTGGAACAGGCTGCCCAGAAACGTAGAGTCTCCTCTGGAGATAACTCAAAACCTGCCTGGATGCAGTCCTATGCAACTTGCTCTAGGTGAACCTGCTTTGGCAGTCTAATGAGTCTTTCCAGTATAAATTACCTTATGATTCTCTTCAAAATAAGTAAACAACGTTGTTCAGAGTAGAGTTGACTGTCCCTATGAGAAGGCAGTACTTTAGTTACCTCTGTGGTTGGCAGCAAAGATGGTGTTGGATTTTAATTTCTATCACAAGTTAGTGCATAGATAGGCAAGTAAACTTAAAAAACTGCAATGATTGCATTTGAGGTATTGCATCTAATGTTACAGGCAAAAGGACAAGTAATATTTTGCAAGGCTGACGTGTGTGGACAGGACTTTAAATTAACTTGATGAGAATTTTGTGTTTGGAGAAGGCCATAAACAATTAAAATATAATAGGCAGTAGAGTATAACTTTAAGTAATCTTTAAAGCTATATAATCACCTCTGAGTCTTGGAAAATGTTTCTGTGCCGTAACCTATGCTCCATATTGTTCTCTAGCTAGTAGGTGGAATCACTGGAGAAGTCTAGGCATAACAATCTGATAAATATTTTACTGTTGAATGCTACTTCTAAATCCTGCTTGGTCTCACAAGTTGTGTTTCTTGTACTTGCTGTGGGTGTTTGCTGCCTGACAGCTTCTGGAGTTTGGCTCTGGATACTTTCGCTTGCTCTCTCCTGGTCTTTCCCTCTGATTGACACCCCCAAACACACATGCATGCAATCATAAAGTGCATGTCACTTAATGCTACGTGCTTATACATCCCTGAAGAAAAGTCAGCTGCTCGCTGCATTGTCCTCAAGAACACGCTGAGGAGCAAAGGTTGTTAGCCTGAACTTGTGCAACAGGCATGGATTATGGGAGGAAAGTCCTTGTCATGAGATCAGCTTTCTTCTTGTTAATAGGAGTTATTAGGAGCAGTGTGGGTAGAGGCTGATTTCAAAACAGAATGAAAAGGAACATCCTTGCTCTATCAGAATGGGAAGAAAAATTGAGGTCGGGAAGTGAGTGAGATGAGTTCTGCTGTAGTATATGTTTCAACATCTCATAGCAAATGTGGACTAAAACTGATCTGCTATGTAGTTTTTGTTGTCATTGGGGTTCTGATAGTATTAACAAAATTATCTTCTGAATTTCAGTCACTTGTTGCTTGAAAAAAACAGAGCAAGAGTAAAGGAGTGATAGAAGTGCCTGTCTAGGCATAGGAACTCTGCAATCATACGTGCTGCAAGTCATATTTTAATAAAAAAACAATCCACAACAACCCCAAGCTTAGATTCTTTCAGAAATTATTGTTCTGTTATAATTCAGAATATAATTCAGAAATTATTAATCTGTTTCCCTCTACAAGTCTACATCGTAGTTGCAAAATGTTTTTCTTCTTGGTCCTGATTAGCAGTTACTTCAAGTCTTGACCAAAAGTTTTCTAGACTAGGATAATTTTTTTCCCCAAAATTATTATTTATGTTGCTCTAGAACTGTAGCTAAGATAGCCAGCATACAGGTTGTCTTATATTTGTAGGATGAAGCAAATAGCAAGTTTTCCCCTAAATCGTGCAAGGCTAAGAAAAAAGTGTTGCTCCAGAGTTGTAGAAAGCCTGAAATATCATCCGAGGGAGGTTGAGCCCTGAAACTCCTTGGGAGCTGGCGTTGGAGGAGAGACTCTTGCGCATAGACACAGTAAAGCCAGAGCAGCTAAAACATTTTAGAGGACTCTGTGTGATCTTTTTTCCATGTCCTTTCTGCTACCTCCCTGTGTTGTGCTCTGGGACTTGGTGTTTCACTACCTGTCAATTTCCAGGTACAGTTAAAGGTCTCTACAGGAGTGAGAGTTACTTATTTGAGACCATCTTCTTCCTGACTCATCACATGCTTGTGGCTAGTGGTCGTGTTCAGAAGGGTTTGTTGTAGCACTAGATTTGAGATTGTGCTGTTTCCTGTTGTAGTAAAGTACTTGGGAGAAGTTGTTGAGTGTATTGTGTAGAACAATGAATTAGACTAATTAATACAACTTTCTGAAAATCATTGTACAAATATAGTATAAATTGGTGTTGGTGACAGTATAAATGGTTTGGATCTGCATAAGTTGAACAGTTTTTAGATGAGATAAAATCTTAGCTGTAGCATAAGAGAGGTTTTCTGAATAATTAAACAGTATAGGCAAGTCTGTATTTTTTGAGGATTTATTAATCTGCCTTTTTTTTTTTTTTTAAATTAAACAGGAGATGATAGGTGGAAATGAATCCTGTACTGCAGGACCAATACCTATGTCCTACTTAACCTGCCTGACTTACATTCTGGGAGAATGGACTGGCGTGGAGCACATTGAAGATTATTTGAGTTACGCAGTTTACCTTTTATGGGTGCTTTTTCCACTCGCAGTAGTTTTTCTACTTCCAGGAGTTCTTGTCATCCTCTTCTACACTTCCATTCTCTTTCTCCATATTTATAAAAGGAAGAATGAACTAAAGGAAGCTTATTCAAATGATTTTTGGGATGGTGCAAAACAAATGTTGGCTACCCTATGGGATGGACATGGAAGAATATGGCATGGTAAGCAACATCTGACTTTTCATTACCGCTGAAGCTCTTATTCCTGGTTTACCTTTCAAGATTATCAATATATATCTGATTGTTGCTGCTGTTGCACAAAATCTAAAATTCAGGCCAATTTTTTTTTTCCATTTTATCAATGACTGCCAGTGGTGCTTGGAAGAAAAAAAGTTATTGAGACTTTTGAATGCAAATTTTTTTTTGTCATGTGTATTTATTAATTTGCTGCTACAAAATGAGATCTTTCATCCAGTTGAATATATATGCAATGTTAAAAAAATTGTTTAATTTTTTTTTGTTCTTTTTTACTTTTTATAACTACTTCTGGATTTCCTTATTCCAGGAGGACCTGAAATGATTGCGATGTTAAAAATTAGTGCAATTAATTATATTATTTCAGAGTCAGTGTATGAACACTGGACATGGAATGCCCGTTCCCTGATAGCTAGTATGTCAGCACATGTTAGCATGATTTAATTCCACTTAACCAGTCTTTTACCTATAATTCCAAATGATGGTTAAAAGGAGCACTTAGTGTCAGTTCACTCACTAGTTGCTACTTCAAATTGACTTTAGAGCCCAAAACTGTTACAGAACCCTCCCAGTTTTTTATTTTCTTTCTATGTATTTTTGATAACTGCTTTCTCTACTAGAATGTCAAAACCAAGGGCTCTGTTCCTTGTCCTTTTACTATTATTTCTTTTATAAAGACGGGCTTAATAAATGATTTGGCTTTTCTTTCTAAGGAAATCATAAGCCTCTTTCAGAACCATTCAGTCTAGATGCAGCTAAAGGAGAAAGAGATGTTTAAGAGCAATTTAGATAAAGAAAAAATCCTTCTTGAAAATCATCTTCATTTGTTCTCTAGTCAAAAGGAAGCGGGTTTTCAAGGCATTGATAACCAGATGGTGCAGTGGCTGTATCAGATAGGCTTTGTAAGACTAAGATGCAACTTTCAAATCTAGGAAAGTACATTAGATCAAAATCAATAGCTACATCACAGAGCTTAAAATGCTCACTTCACAATAAAAAGCTATTTACTTTTTTTCATAAGAAAATGAATTTTTTAAGGCCTTGGCTCTTTTCATCCTTAGTAACTTTTTTTTTTATAAGGTCTAACTTTATTTGCGCAGGAAAAATTCTTTTCCAGTCCCTCATAGACAGTTGTGACTTTTTTCTGCCCTGCCAGTTGCTTCCATGTTCTCTATGCACTTCTCTTGCTGAAGGATGAAATGTCTTACAATTATTTTTCCCCTACTTGTTAATCAGTATATCATAGGAAGAACTTTTCATTCTGAAATCTGACAGCATTAAAAAAACCAATCCAAAACCCAAAAAACAACCCCATAAGAAAAAAAGCCCCAAAACTGTGTGTGATACCTGTAACTTTACATATATTATGCAAATGCTAGATGTAGGTATCATTCTGGTTATGATTGGCTGGCATGGAGCACAGTTAGTGGCCACTTGGGATGGTACAGATGATATGCTTGCAGTGTGTTGCAGCTCTACAGGTATAGAATGTAAAATAGAGGGAGAAGAGCCAAGAGTACCTTCAGAATTAACACAAACAAACAAACCAAACCAAACAACCAAACAAAAAAGCATGGGAATTGCAGACCTGACTAACTTTGGAAGTGACAGGGTTTGGGTTGAGTTTTTTTGTTTGTTTGAGGGGGTTTTTTGTTGATTTTAAAAAACAAACTACAAACAAGATACTGTAACAATACTACTCGGTATTAACTGAATATGTTCTGTACTGATGTGTTTTGATATTTTGTGTTAACTGAATATATTCTGCACTGTTAACTTAATTAGAAATGTAAGTTCAGTAAGAAACTTGTGTGTTTATATATGTTTCAATCAAGCATATAAAGCCCAAATAGCTTTTAGTACTTAGTGATAGAAAAATGGAGCAAGTATAAATCTGAGGGAAATAAGAAAGATAAGCTTCATACCCTGGAGTAAAAGGAGATGTTGTCATGTCAAATCTTCTTAAACAGTTACTAGTGGCAATGAACTTTGAAAGGTAAATAATAGCTTGAAACAGTTGTGTTTCACCACTCCTATGCAATCCTTATTTTGATTTCTCTTGAGTGATTGATTCAGAGGACTCTGCAGCCTTGAAGACAGTGAACTGAAAAAATATGGAAAAATTATATAGTTCAAGACAGTGAGACTTCGTGTTTTGTTTTCAGTATTTTTTGTTCTTTCTTTAAATGTGTTTCTTCTGTTTTCAATGAAACTTGTATTTCCTGTGAAAGCAACTTAGTAAATGCTACAAGTCACATTTTAACTTTCTAGTAGTCACTTCACTCTCACCGCTTCTCAATACCTATTGGTTTCATTTTGCCAACTTGCCACAAATCAATTTCTTTGTGATAGAATTATATCAAACTTTGACATCTGTTACATCTTTAACTCCTAACAGGTTATGAACTTCACGGTATTGAAAACATTCCTGAAGGACCAGGGCTCATTGTGTTTTATCATGGAGCTACTCCTACTGACTATGTCTATTTCATGGCTAGACTTCTTATAGAAAGGAAGAGATACTGCCACGCAGTAGCTGATCATTTCGTCTTTAGATTGCCAGGTAACATACTTCATTATAAATAATCAGTTTGAAAAGTCTTTTTTTTTTTTTTTCAGTGTAATTAATAAAAATTGTGCCACAGAACAGACTTCAGACAAATTTAGTGAAAGTGTTGAAGTACAGCTGTCTCTAACATGTTATTTACAAACAAGAATGAGTTTATGAGACTGGCCCCTGCAAGGATGTGTCATGCTCCTGGCTGGGCAACACCTTCGAGTGGCCCTAGGGTGTTTAGAAACAAAGAGGAGGAGATCATAGGAGAAACAGTTGTCTCTGTATTAATTGGTAGCAGAGACTTCAATAAGATATTTCTTTTTTTTTATTAATTAGGCAAAATGAGTGGTGTAATCTAATTAAGAAATAAACTGTTTGGAAGCAATGCCCTTAAAATTGTCAATACTAGTCTAGGGAGATGATCTATTTTGGAATCCCACCAAGATGAGTATGGTGGGCAGTGGAACCTGTCCCCAGGAATTCTGTTCCATGTCGAATCTTTTTGGAAGGAAACCTGTTTGAGCGTCCAACAAGTTTATGTGAAGCATGAATTTAAGCATGAATAAAATGAAAAATATGTTTAGGGCAAGATTTTGGCTAGACAACCTAGTGAAAAACACTGCTGATTGGTAAAGTTAATGACATGAGGGGTTTGGTTTTTGTGTGTGTGAAATACAGTAGTACTCAGTTCTTTTCCCAGGTTCAGTTTGGACTAAAAACTTTGCAATTAATTTTGTGAATTTACAGAAGTGTTCTTTAGTGTACTGATGCTTTTAGTATAAACAACTCATATAAGGAAACTGTCTGGTATAGTTTTATTTCAGCCTCAATCCTGAAAAACCAAACTTTTTCATGCTGATGACAGCATGGCTTTGCCTCTACAACTGCTTTTGCCAACAGATTAGGATTTGTTAGTTGATTATAAAATCTTTTGCATACAACTGACTAATGTAACCTGTTTTGTAATTTAGATTTGGTTCTGTATTATATCTGTTAATACTTATACACACTTGTTTGTTAAATGGGAGATTTTCTTGTTTTTTTTTCTCCATTTCTGCTTTAAAATAAGGTTCTAAGTGTGAGTATACTTATGAGTCCCCTAAATACTGTTTAATAGCATCGCAGAGACATCTGGCTGAATGGCTGGTCTTAGAAGCATTGGGGTCAGCAGTACAACATCTAGCTAACAGCTGGTTTCTACAGGCATTCTTCAGGGATTGGTACTGGGATCGGCGCTGCTTAAAGTTTTTATTGCACACCTGGAGGAGGAGTTGGAGTGTGCTCTCAGGTAGTTCAGTGATGATACCAGACTGGGGGAACAGTCAATACACTGGGGGTTGGAGCTGGTATTCAGAGTGCCTTCACAGAAATGGAACTGTGAGAAACATCATGAAAGTTCAGTAAAAGCAAATGTGAGGTTGTACATCTGGGGTGGAGCAATCCCATGTGACAGTACCCTGGGTAGAAGGTGGCTTTGCAGGAAAGGGCTTTGGCATTCTACTTGACAACAAGTTGAACACAAGTCAGCAGTGTGCCCTTGCAGCAGAGAAGGTGAACTGCACACTGAACTTTTTTTAGGATGAGTGTAGCCAGCAGGTTGAGTGAAGAGGTTTTTTCCTTTGGCTTGGCACCAGTGCAAGCACATCTCAGAATATGGTGTCCAGTTTTGGACTCCCCAGTACAAGATGAGCGCTGACATACTAGAGCACATTCAGTGGATGATGGGGGGCTGGAGCACACAATGTGTGAGGAGAGTGAGAGAAATGGTTTTGTTTGGTCTGTCCCAGATAAGGGTGGGGAAGCGACTTTGGTCTTTAGCGACTTAATGGCAGGGTGCAGAGAAGAGGGAGTCAGACTCTTCTTGCAGGTTCACAGTGATAGAATGAGAAGCAACGGAGATAAGTTGCAACATAGGAAATTTTGATTAGACATGTGGAAAGGTGTTTTACCATGAGGGTGATCAGATATCTGAACAGATTGCCTGGACAAGTTGGGGAATCCCCATCCCCAGAGACTTTCAAAACTCCGCTGAGCGAGGCCCTGAGCAGCCTGATCTAGTTGGACCTGCTTTGGATGGGAGGTTGGACTAGGTGACCTTCAGAGGTCCCTTCCAACCCACATAATTCTCTGGTTGTGTGAATGAATTGAGGCTGTTCAAGGAAGACAAGTGCAAAGAGCCCAGATAATGTTCTGGATTGTGTTTCAAGTTCTGCACAATAATCTATGACTGGCAACCCAGATTGTTGCCACCTCTCTTGTGAACCAAACCAGAAAGACTGCCGTAATTTTTTCCTAGTAATAAGACTGCCTAATCTTGATTAAGTCTTCAGATTAAATTGGTTGCTTTTTCAGCAGATGTTTGAGTTAACCAAAAGTTATTATGCTTAACGCTGGAGGAATGGGGGTGTAAGGGGGTGGGGGATGGGTTTGGGGAGTCTGTAGGCTGTTAGACACACTTGGATTAGATGATTTAATGATACTTCTGTTTTTATGATTATTGAATCTACTGTGAATAGCTGTGAGGCATGGCTTGTTCCATGAATTTCAGGTCTATTAACTGCGATTGACTGGAATGCTTGTAAAATGTTGCTGTGTCTCCTAAGGGATGCATGAGCCTGCAAGGGATCAAACATGCCTCTCCCTACTGCTTAGTCTTGAAAGATACAGCTTGATAACTTATGGAAGAGAATCTAATCTAATAGGAGACCTCCAATAGATATCTGGAGATTCCTGTTGAACATCGCCTAATATATCTTTCTTTCACGCCGATGCTAAAGGAAAATATTTCATTGTTTCAATTTATACTGTGTCAATGCTATGTATGCTTCTCTTGCTTGTGTTTTGGGGCAGAAGGATATGAAATATGGTCCTGTGGCTTCTTGGTTTTACCTTTTAAATATTGGAGGTTAGTCACAGGAGAAAAACATTGCAATGATTTCTGGTTCTTTTAGGTTCTTAGCTGTGTAATGCTCAGGAATACACTGATTTCTCTAAGACTGAATTAAGAGAAAGCCTTTTCCCAAGGTGTGCTGTGAAGACTGAGGTTTCACTTGGGTTATTCTCTGTTACCCTCTCCTATAGTATGGACCATGTTTACTTCCTAGAATCATCTGGGACCCCTCTTTAAAGGTTGCATGCTATTTTAAGGATCTGAGACAGTCCCACTCCTGTAATGTCCCAGAGGAAAGGAGCTGTGTCTTCTTGTCTGTTACAGACACAAGGTGTTGCAAAATGTCTTGTGGATTGGATGTTCTGCAGATACATATGTGTGGTTACCTACAATTGTGAAAGGTTAGATTCAGTGATGGCATCCTTGCCATCTTGCTACCGGGTAGCTGACAGACCCTATGTTACAGTCACTGGGGCTAAGTTAAGAGAAATACAATATGTAGGCCACTTACTGAGCTAAGTGTTGCATGTGTTACTGGGTACTCTCCAAAGGGTTTTAATACGCTGGGGTAGACACAATGCTGTGGAAAATAAGAGTGTGCTGGGGCAAGGGGCAGAGACCAGGTTGAATTGTGGAATAAAATTAATTTTGAACTTCTTGGTATTTGGAAAAGTCAGCATCCCTTCATGCTGTTAAAGGCTGAAAAATTATGTTTAGATAATTTTGAGTGTTGTCTTACTGATTAAAGTGGGAAAATTGATTCTTGATCATGTTCATGCAACAGCCAGGTACTACCCCAGTGTTTCTTCTGACTCCATGATGACCTTCGCCTTGGGCACAGGGTACCTTGGCTATTCCTTCAGGGCCACTGCACTAGTTCCTGTCTCTCTGCTGCTCTAACAAAGCCAGGTTCTTCCTCTTTCCTACTGGAGCAGAGGTATTGATAGTAATATATGATCTGCTGGCTAGGCTGTGAGGTACAGCTCAGAATATAAGGCTTATACTAAAAGTCGAAGTGGGAAAAATGGATGAGAAATTTTGTAAAGACTTGAAAATCTATGCCACTACTATTACATATTACAAATTTTTGCCTGGATTCTGTCTATATTCTGTTATTTTTTTTTTCTGACCTGAACTGGACAGACTCATGGTGTTGATCTATCACACACACACCTCCCCCCTGCCTGCCCCATCCCCTTCACCAGCATGTCCATTGCAGAAAGGAGAACTGTCTTCACAGCTTCTTTTCCCGCTCTCAACACTTCTCATGACTGTTTCATCTCTCTCCTGAACTCACTGACAGAAAAGGCTTAGAGACAGGTAGCTTCCTACCACCAGGTACTTTCCAGAGCTTTAATTAGTTTGGGAATGTAAAACATTGTAAAAAAAAGCTATTTAAGATACCACAAACAAAGCAAATGAGAGAAAATAAAATACTTGAGGAAAACTATTTCAGGTGTCCTGTGTGCAAATGCTACTAGATGAAGACCACTAGTGTCACCAGCGCTGTGTGAGGCAGGTGCAGCAGAGTGTGAGAGAGGTATAATGCAGCTTGTGTTCTATTGTCATGTTTACAGACAGATCCTGGTTGTATATAGATATAAATCAGGACTAATTATACTCACACCAACTACAAAGACTAGTTAGAGATCAGAGTTTAGTCATGAATAAACTAATGATATGCTGCCTCATGCTCTCCTTCCCAAGCCCTTAGTTTATGTAGGCTATAAGGGAAGACAGATCTCTGTTGAGGAGCAAACTTGACTAGATCAGTTCTGTGTCCTTGTCTATGGGTGATGAGACTGTTTGCCTCAGTGGGAAACTTCAAGAAAGAGAAGTAATCTTTACCATACTGCTCAGTCATCTAAGGCTCTCACTTTGATGTGCGGTACTTATAAATACTGTATAAATTTAAAATGTATTAAACCAAGTGATCATAGTTGATTTCCTGCAAACAGACGTTTATGCTAGTTATTTTCTTTCACTTTAGGCTAGCTGTCTAAATTGATCAGGTATGCACCCACTTGATGCTTGTAAGCAAATTTTTGATGTTCTGCTGTTTCTTGAAGAGTAGGGTCAGTATGACATTCAAATTCAAGATTATATGAGGAGCTTTTGTAACTTCACACTTAAAATTGTCAGTAAATGAAAAATCTTAACCTAAGGTGAATATACCCAGCCCAGGCTTGCCAGATGCCTCTTTGTGCGAAAAGCCATCTGGGTACTGGGTACTCACAGACTGAACCAGGGAGTAAATTCCTGCAGTGATCTGTAACACAGAGAATGCTGCATTTTCTTTGTCATTCTCCTTCTTGTGCACAGACTCCTCTTTATTTGCCAAAATTAACAAAAGAAAAAAAAACCACAACAATTTGCAGATATTTTCTCTGGTTGCACTTTATTAGGACTGTGCTGCGTTGAAAAGTTGAGCTTGGGCAAGGAGCCAGTGCCCTGGAGCCAACTTAGCAACTGCTTTGAAGGGATACATGAAAGCACACAGAGTGCTTGCCAGTTTTTTCCCAGTTTAGTTCTGCTTGTGAGATAGCACCTGACTTTACTATGACAAAAGCCACTGAAAACCTTATATCTTCAACGTTTTAGATGTTTATAAGCAGGACTTATACTTCAGTTCCTCTAGAAAAATCTTTGATTTGGGGTTGCAGGTTATTAGACAAGTAAGGTTTAGCCATTGTGTTATGTGTTGGGAATCTGTACTTGATGGTAGTATGAATTAACATTTTCTGAATTAAAATTATATTACCCTACAGGTTTTAAACTATTACTTGATGTACATGGAGTTATGCATGGACCAAAAGAAGAATGTGTCAGTGCTCTGAAGAAGGGCTGTCTGCTAGCCATTGCCCCAGGTGGAGTTCGGGAAGCACTCTTTAGTGATGAGATGTATACTATTATGTGGGGTAATCGGAAGGGCTTTGCTCAGGTGGCCATTGATGCAAAAGTGGTAAGTATGACAGATTGCAGAAGAGGAGCAAAGAATGCTAACTTACTTCTTCCAGGGAAAGCTGTTTTGATCATCATATATTTGGTGTTATATTGCTGAGTGTCATGACTGTGGTCCGCTTGCTCTCATAACTACACTTCATGACTGTTTTTGTTGCTTTCGATAAGAAGACTTTGGAGTCAGCTAAGAGTAGTGTGGTCAGGAAATCCAGAGTTTAAAAGAATGAGAGATGAAATCCAGGATGGTTTCTACGTGACAAGTTTCTGCTGTTTTACACATACTTGATCAGGATTGTAATGGCTCAAATCCTGACCAGAATGGTTGAGAAGCAACTGTACATCAACATTTCTGTTTCCCCTGTTGCTGAAGTATACTGTGACCCAGTACAGTGTAGACTCATTGGCACTATGTACTGTATTGGCATTTTTTGGTAGTAAGGGGTATCTAGAGCATACAGCAGCAGGAGGAGATGCTGTTCACTAGTGTGAATTGTCTCTTCAAGTCTAATATATATCATTGTGTTTGGTCAGCAGGCAGATAATGATTCATATGGGACCAACTGTGAAAGGCACATTAAGTGTATGATATATTTAAATGGTAACTATTTTAGTAATAATTTCAGAGTCCCTCTTTCTCTATTTGTTTTTGAAAGATGTGTCCATATATCTGTAGGCCTGCATATACCTAATTTAAAAGTAAGTCTCACACCAAGAGTTTTATATTTAGGTACTGTCAAAGAGAGACTAGTTAAATCTCTGAATTTTATACAGAAATAGCACACTTTTAAGACCCAATTTTAAGAGTGTGTCACTTTTCTCAGGAGGAAAATAACACTGTTCAAACAGGATATTTTCAACAGTTTTAGATTTTACTAATGTATTGTAATAGCATATTAAAGGCCATACTGGGGATTCAGCGATGGTTGCACTCGTTATATTTATTTTATTGAATGTATGTTCAGTTCCCTTTATGCACACACAAAGGTCTTGCAGCTTCATCCCTCCCTTAAAAAAACCTGAGCGATGCAGTAGAATAGGAATAGTGTCAGAGGCAGACTGAAAGTGGGGAAAATATATTTAGATTAAAGATGAACTTTAAGTCACATATAATTATGAGCATAATTCCTTATAGAAAGAAAAGATGTGTCTAAAACATCAGAAAAATGTATCTAAAACTGAGACTTTCACCTTGTTGAAGTTGCCTCATTTCAGTAGTTTGTTTGACAGAATTTTTGTCATATAAAGGAACTTGGTACATACAAAAATCTCTACCTCTGTATCAAAAGTACAGTGTTCCAAATAAGATGGTTCTGGAATAAAGAAGTCTGTAAGTCTGTTACCATTCAGTTCAGGCAACTGTGCTTCTTTTTATTCTTTATGGTTGCATTGCATTATTTACAGCCTCCTCCCCCGCAAAAAAAAAAAAAAAATCAGAACTTGATACCTGTCTGAAAAATTTCTACATATTGTTTAAAAAAGTTTGAAAGAATCTAAATGTTTGAAAATCCCATAAAGAATTCTGTATTTCTGATGATTCTATGTACACTGAGTACATACTGTAAAATGATATTTAGAAACTTCATGTAGTAGTTGACTCCCTCCTGGTTCTTGTAAACCTTGACAGCTGTCTGCAAGTTCAAAACCACAAATATTCAATGCCATTCCAAATATTCATCAGCAGAAATAAATCATGGACATGTATTGAATATGACACATCATGTGTGAAGCAATACATCAGCATAGCAGAGATGAATCAGACAAGTTTAGGGCCCCAATCCTGTGAATTCTTCCCTTTGAGCATAACTACAAATTAGGCAAGAGGTCTAACTGCTTAAGTCACAACTGTGGAAACAGTGCTAGACGAGGGGAGGCCTAAATGCTCCATAGGGTCTGAAATTCTGGGCTGCTTTGAGAAAATGGACTTGCTGAATCAGTGACTCACTGAAATCTCATGGTGTTCTCCAGCTTGAAACCTCATGGCAGAAGGTTTCAGAAAAAGTTGAGAATGCTTGTTTTGCTCTCTGTATGTCCTTGTCTGAGAAACACTTCTGAAGTTAATTTGCTTGTTGGATTTAAGTGAGGTGGAAGTTTTTTAGACAGTGCTATCTTCATTAAATTCTTAATTTATTTTTTTTTCCTCCTAGCCCATCATTCCTATGTTTACACAAAATGTTCGAGAAGGCGTTAGGACGTTAGGAGGAATAAGTAAGATATTTTCTATTTTTTTGTAGTTTATTTTTCCGTATGTGTTTAGCCTGTCACTGTAGAAATAATCCCTGTATAACTTTGAGATTTGACACAGCCTTGTTTCTGGAGGTTTGCTCTCTGGTAGAGTTCAGAGATGCTATTAGGATTTAATATCAGCATTAGATCTGGTATTGGCTCATCTAAGTTACTAACCATATAAGTGTGCCTCCACAGAAGCAGCGGCAGTGGAAGAAAGGAAAAAGGAGCCAGAAAAAGGCAAATAGATATAGAGCACTTTTCTTCTCTGCATATATCTGCTACACCAAGTCTAGGTTTCCTGCTCTCTGTTAAGAAGCAAAGCAAACAGGAGTTTGCAGCTGACACGTAATTTCTTTAAATGTCCTCCTAAAGCTTGCACCTCTACCTGTACTTAAACTTTGAATGATTTGAAATATATTTAATCTGTAGTTGGTTTATTGTTCAGCACTGGACCTGTAATTCGACACAAAATCTTGCATTTGCCTGCGCTCTTTCCTCATCTCTATGGGACTTCCAGCCAGCACACAAATAGATGGGAATATATCTGAAGGATCCACCTCTGGGATGATTAGATGCCCACGTCTCTGCTGATCTGATAGTGTTAAACCCCCTTTTTTATATTCTTCAACTTACTATCTAGCAGAAAGTGCCTCAACACTGTCCCCCACGTCACATGTTCTGCCTCAAGTATGATGTCATCGTCTTCATCAGAGGACTGCAGGGCAAAACAGTTCTGTTTCTCTCCCCCTCTAATTAAAAGCTATATATTGCATGGAGAAATCTAAGGCATCAGATGTAGACACACAGAATAATTCACACATTTGTCAGGTTGTACAAAAATAATCAACAATTAATTGTTCCTGTGTTCAGAAGAATCTTCCAAACAAGCACAGGTTGAAGCCAAAATCAATCATCCTACTTGTATTCTACAGCAGAGGTGCTAGAGGAATTGAATTCTGTTGATCACTGGAGGTATTATTCCAGTTTCGGTAGTTTTGGAATATTCTTTGTTGTAGGTACAGTAAATTCCACATCTTGGTCAGTAGTGATTTTCTTATGCCATCATCTCAGTTAAAGGAATTTCTCATCTAAAATTGAGAGAGAGAATGTTAGCACCCATTCTGCAAGGAATCTGTTCTGGGTGCATTTGGGCTGGAGGCTTAGAAGGTAGCATGTGAAGAACATGTGTGTTAGAGCTAATTGAAATACCTGTTTTTTCTCTCTTTTTATATTCACTGCAACCAGTATGTGATCTGAAAGAGCAATTCAGTGTAGTAGCATTACTGACCTTTAGGCAGATAAGACTGTTTCTGATCCTCTAAACCTCAGTGGGACTGAACAGAACAGTCTTCCAATACTAGTGTCTTGTGCTAACCTGCAAAATTGGCTGAACTATAAGCTGTGTTGCCTAGCATTTCCTTTCTCTCCAGAGGGACAGCTATTGGATTTTTCTCTTCTTCCTTCTCTTTGCAGCTACTCTTTGGAGGAGAGCTTTCACACCAAGTTAGGGTGGAAACAAGTCTGATGTTAGCATTAATGCAACTTTTAGGGAGTGGAAGTCAAAGGTAGAATAGCACTTGAGATGACACGTTGTTTGAGAATCTGGGTCAGGGACTGGATTACCTGACAAGCCAGTTTCAGTTTTAAGACATACTGGGAAAAAAAACTTCACAGAATAATCTCTCTCTCTCTTTCTCTCTCCCCCTCTCTCTCTCCCCCGCCCCCCATCCTCCCCCCTTTTCCTTCTTCTGCTTTCCCCCTTCCCCCTAATTTTTTTTCACATTAGAAATACTTAGGTCACTATATGAACGTGTTAGATTGCCGGTAGTTCCTGTGTACGGTTGGTTTCCAGTCAAGCTTCGTACATTTATTGGAGAACCCATTCCATACGAACCAAATATAACTGCCGAGGAACTAACTGCAAAGGTAAGATAGATACGCGTTTATATATTTAAAAGGTTGACTGTTCTGATAGAAAACACTGGAATAATCTTGTAAAGTGATTTCTGCATTGGAGCTAGTTGGTGGAATCATGGTAAGCTTTGGACTTGCTTAATTCTGAATGCCCTTCTTAAATGCTATCTTTTTATTACTACACCTTGCAGATGTTCTAGGCCTTTTAAATTCAATACTACACCCTATATTTGCTTCAAGAAACAACTTGCTTTAGGGACTGAAGTTCAGCCAGGTGAGACTGCTCTGGGTTGATAAAAGCATAAACACTTCACCCAGAGAAAGTGTTTTGGTTCTTCTTCCAATGAAGCCTTTCAAACACAGCAAATCCATGTTCACAAACTGTTAAAATTCCGTACAATAAAAAAATCGATGTAAATAATTTCACTTCTTTGTGTGGTGTGTTCCATTTCTATTTCCTCCAACTCCTCATCCAACAAATTAACTTTTGCATGTTCTCCTAGTTCAGATTTAGGTGGTTTATAGAAAGGATTGTCAGGTCCTCATGTTCACTTAGTTTATTAATAGATTTCACACTACAGGGATATAAAACAGGTAAGTGATGGAGCAGTTGGATGGAGGGGGCTGAAATAGCCATTTTTGAAAGCTCCACAGATGGTCACTTTTAGAATTCTGAAAACTTCACTTGAGAAAAAGAGATTTTTCTTTTTGACCATGCAGATGTCAGTTTAGTTGTCTCCTCCTCTGTTTACCCATCTGCTTAGATGACATCTGAAAAGGTTTATCTGCATTATCTTATGCCCTGGATATGGAAAACTGTTTCTTTTAGGGGCTTAGTGTGACAGGACTTCAGAACTGTTGACTTTCAGGAGACAATATGTGTTCAAATGACTTTCAAACGTACTTTGGCATTTTGCATTTGTGCCAACCCTCACTTGCTTCTGACTTAAGTGCAAATTCTGCTAGGTAAGACCCTTAGAATCTGAATCCCCTATAACCCTACTTAGTTAGAGTGATTTTAAAGTTGTATCTCATGTTTCAGGCTATGGCACAGTATGCATTTTCCCATTATATACATGGGAATATATACAAAAATGAAGCTCTGTTTTTTTTTTCCTAATAGAAATTTTAGATCCTCTTTAGGACCAGTTCTATAAAGAGGTGTAGGCAGGAACCTTCTCCCAAGACTTAACAGTTGATCACATACTTGATATAAACAGAGTGAGTTTGTACCAAGAAACATTTTTCCCCTTGCTGACCACTGGTTTACAAAGGCAAATAGTTCTCTGTTCTGTCCCTGGCCTTAAGGATTCAGTAGTTTTTGCTTCTCTAGGCAGAATAGGAAGGTTACGACATGTCCTCACCATAGCTTCTGCGTATTGCCCTGGTTTTGAATGTTCCCCATACAGCTTTTATATAATGGGAATAGCTGCTATTAACTTCTTGGCCTGATAGGTTTTTGAGTGAAAGTGAATGCTGCTGTCATAGGCAGTATATTAGGTGTGGTCTAAGCGTGCTTTACAGGACCAGCGCCTTTAGGGGGCTTTGGCACAGGGATAATTACTTTGTACAAGCCAAATGTGCCGAGACACAATTGTGTTTCCAGCGCTGCTTCTGAGGATGTGTAGAAGCAAAGTTCTTGCGTGCTGAAACAGTGTTAGCGGTGCAAACCTGGGCATAGGCAGAAGTTTTCTGAGTTGCAGTACAGCATGCAGGCACTGAGGTTTCGGAGTTGCAGTACTGCATGCAGGCAGTGACAAACTTTTTAGATCTAGGTCTCTTCATTAATGTACTCCATCGTCATTTTACCATTGCATATCCCTAATAGAGCTTGTGAACACAGGTACCAGAGAGAAAAGATACTAGTTTGTTGGGCTGTTTCTTGGCAGTGATCCCACAAACGCATCCTGTGGGCTTAAATATGGAAAAATAGTATTTTGAGCTTGCAATAGTTCTGCGACATTTGAAAGGATGAAAAAGAGCCTAGAAATTGTGTCAATGTATGAACAATATAAAGGTGACTTAATCTGACTTTTCTCTTTCCAAAAAGCAGCACTCCAAGCTCTGATAGAAAAACATCAGAAAATACCAGGAAATATATTTAGGGCTTTAATGGAACGATTTCAAACACAAAAGAAAGAAGATTAAGGTCTTCTGAATAAACTACTATTTAGTTGTAATATTCTTAAAGTCATATTTGTAACTTATTCATTCTTCTAATAATAGGTTTAAAATACTGTCCTAATGATACTGCTGTATAATTTAAGATATAAGACACTTTCCGTTGCCCTTCCCCCTGTCCAGTATTAAGCTCAGGAACCCAAACTTCAAATCATTCATAACGGGGCAAAGCTTAGTTTTTGGTAAATGCATTCCTATCTTGAAAATGTTGGTTTGTTTTTTGTTTTTGTTTTTCTTCACAAAAATTACACTGCAAGTCTTAATGTACATGGTCTCATCTTCCCCACCCCCCCCTCACCCCCCTCTCCACCTGTGGTTGCTGAGTGTTAGATCTTCTGTAGAGCTACAGTCTTATTGTCTTGGTCATCATCACTGTAACTAAGTTTTGCAGGCCAGATTAATGCCGTACAGCCTTTATGAAAACTTTCTTTAGGTTGTTACTCTTGTGCTGCTGGAAAACAGTCAGCCTTCTGTGGCCTGCAGAACTTCTAGCTATACCTGCAAAACCTGTAGTGGAAAGTGTTTAGTTTTACTGTGTTAAGCTCAGAAAGAGTTCACGGGAGTGAAAATTGCTTAGAGAACTGCAGCGAACCAAGGAGGTTTGTTACAGAAACCACTCTGATGGGGTGCAGGAGAACAGCTGCTATTCCAAGCTGACCCATATGGAATGTCTGCCCTTGAGTAGAGACTTGTCCTGTGTACTTCCCAGGGAATCTGCAAATTCTCCTTTGAGAGAATGAGCCCAGCATTTACACTTTAAGAAGTGGAAATGAGAGTACTGTTCATTAACACAAATTCATAAAGCTTTATTTGGAAGAAAGGAAAAAATCAGTACAGCACTCCTTTTAAAAGTAGTAGTTCTTTTGAAAAACAGGATAGACATTCCCAAATACCCCTTTAATCTGGTAATGTGTAAACATCCATATTCTTCAAATGTAAGTTATTAAATCAGGGTTGAGAGGGAGATCCTATATACTTTCCTTAAGTGAGAACAATTCAATGAACAGGAAAGAGTTGCAGAATTGGGCTTTTGTGCGCTTAATGGTAAATTGTATTATTATATTTTTTTTCCGAACTAAAGCCTATGCTTTTATTGTCCAAATAGGAAATATCTGAGATATTTCTTCTCTTTGCCAGCAAGTTTAATCTACAGTTCTTAAGTGAACATCTGGGAACTCTTTTAGTTTTGGGATGAGGACAAATTCCTTAAGGAAAGACAAGAGTTTTATGCCGTGTTAAAAAGCCGCCTTTCAATATTGTTGGGGTTTGACCTTTTCTTAAAAAAACAACAACAACCCCCTCCCCCCCAACTTTTGAAAAAGCGGTTGTATTCCATTTAGTATCCATTCCTTCCACCATTCCACCTTAAGCACATGCTTTGCTTTATACTCTTTTAAATGTGTAAGTAAGTGAAATTACAGAAGTGTGTATGGATGATGCCCTATGTCTGAAAAATATCACTTTATGGGAAA
>NW_010327867.1:22540-34726 GCF_000700745.2 Antrostomus carolinensis
AAAGCTTATTTTATGATGTTATTTTATATCAAAAGCATTATATGTGATGTTGATTCTTCCCAAGCTTTAAAAAATTTAATTCATGTTATATAAAAGCCAGTGCCCATTCTGAAATTTTTTAAATGACTTGACTTTTATTTGAAGGCAAGATGGTGTTTTTTAATTTATTGGAATATTTTAAAAAATATTATGTTAACACTGTGTCATTAAAAGTGATAATGCTGAATTCCTACATCGGAGTGTAACTTAAGTATGACTTTGTTTTTACTGTCCATCTAGTGAAATTCTCAAAGGCAGCTGAACATATTCTGTGTTGAGGTTGCTTATATGTAAAAGAAAACTCAGTCTAAAAGGTTCTGTTAGACATGAACAGACTTTTGTGATCTGAGATTTTGTAAAATTTATGCCTCTAAATATGTGGGCTGTTTGATGCAGTTTTGGCCCTTTAAGTATTGAAAGATGAGTATAAAAAGTGAAGGGCAGTATTGGTACTCTTTAAGTGTTCATATTTGTATAGGCCTTTCATATTTATTTCTATATATAAAATAATGTATAGAAGACACCTTTCAAATAAAATTGACAACTGGAACAGACTTCTGAAGTTTTGTGTGTGTTTGAACTAAATGCAATTACACATGGCATGGCCTGCTGAATCTTCAGTGGTTCTGAGCAGCATGTGATACCCTTGAGAAGCTCTTCTTGCCCAGTGTCTGAATAAGGGGTGGAAAGATGAGGGCTCCAGAAGGAATGAATTAAAGGAAAAATAATTCAGACAACAGTGGAATAAAGTCACATAAGCAATAAGGTCCAAGTTTGAATAGTTGTAATCAGTGCTGCAGGAGGCCTTAATGGGCACTGCAATATCACTATAGTTACATTTTAGATTCCACAACAGAAAATACGTCATAAATTCTGACTAGTAAGGTTTATTAGTACATATTTGGTGTGTGAATGATTATCTACTTTGTTTCATGGAAAAGGGGGGCAGATCTGGAGAGAGACAGGAAGGCTACAGACGAAACTTCCTTTTAGCTGATTGAGTTTACTATGTGTTAGGCAGAAGTATTTAAAGAAGAGTTTAGCAGCATTAGACTAGACCACTGATTGCCCAGGTAGCTTTTGGATATGCTGAAGATGTTCCAGGTTTCCAGGCAAACAGCATAACCAGGATGTGCATTTTAGGTTATTTGGAAGTAGAAACAGGCTGACTGCTGTACTGATGCATATTTGTCATTATCTCTCAGCAAGACCCAAATCTCCCACTGGCCAATTTACTGTCCTGTGGTGTAATAGCAGGGCTCAGTTTGAACATCTATTATTAGAATGCTTTCATAGGAAATTAATCACTGCAAATGCAAGGTAGAGCAGTTAATCAGCATTGTCAACACAATTGTGTGGCTCATCCGGTATTGGGTTTGCTGTACAAGTATACCATTATGTTGCTTCATCCTATTACTCTATAGAGAAAGATACAGTGATGGTGACACTTAATGTGTTAGCTCTGAAGTGCTTAATCCCTATTAAGCCCGTCATTGATGCTAGACTGCTTTTTTTTGGTGTTATTTTTGCACCAAAAATTTACGGTACCAAAAGTAAACGTGGAAGTGCATGGAATTGCTACACGAGTGTAGTAGCATAGAAAATACAGTTTAAGTAAGATAATCCTCCAAAACTTGTCTGCTGAAACTTCTGAGACAATCTGATGTCACATACTTTCTTAGTTCTATACACTTCATGTTTATCAAGGTCTTTGCCAGCAACAAAGATAGTGTGTTTCTACAATATAGACCAATGATGCCAGTGCCTTTTTATATCTTTTTCTTTTAAATTCAGAATAGCCAAAATGAATAGTAGTCTCAACACAAATTACTTTTCTCATCGTTGGCTATTTGCAGTATTTGCTTGTCTTCTTTTTTTGAGTAATTTTGTTTTGCACAGACCGTTGCAAATTTACCGCTTACCTTGAATTTTGTCGCAGCGTACATGGAGTGCAGACCATACATTGCTTCCTGAAAGATTTTAAAATTGCTATAATGATCTCTTCATGTCAGAAAATTGGTCACAAAAGTGTTATAAACTTTTGAACTGTAGGGAGAATTTTTTTAAAAACAAAAGGGCTTGTTTACACTTCTTGCTTTTGTGTGTGTGTGTGTCTGACATGTTACAAGCAGGTAAGATGCTGTCTAGAATTAACATCAGGATGCATAGGTACATGTAGACCGAATATTTTTTCCCCCACCATGAATCTGAGTCGGCTGTTGTAGAGCAGATTCTTATTCCACTGAGCCCTGTGTTGCAGCCATTGCATGACAGCAAGCCCACCGCTGCTGCTGTCCATACTAGTTACTATAACGAGAGAGCACAGCGTGAGTCTTCACATCACCTTTGGCTGCTGTTTTCTAGTTAAAACCATTTGCATGAGCTGGAAACATGAGGTGCCGAAGTTCTAAGAAAATACAAAAGGGAGTATTGTATTATTCAGAGAAAATCTTAAAAAAGAAAAAAAAAAGAAAAAAAAAAGGCAAGAAATGGAACCACTTTTACCTAATTCCTTTTCATGGGCAACAGAATGTGCCAAATGTCAGGGAGGGTAGGAATTTACAATTTTGTGTCATCTTTACAGCTAATTTGTGGCAGATGAATAGGGATGAGTTCTGTTGCTGTTGTGGCTGATCCTCATATATTCCAGTCTGGGGTTTGGTTTTCTTCTACACTGTGCTCAGTGCAGGTCCAGCCTTGCTTCAGTTACTTCTTAAGTGGGCAAAGAAATGGAGACTCCAATGAACATTTGTTCTTTGATCTATTTAAAGTCTACCAAAGGTACCTAGAAACATTTCTGAGCTATTTCAACTGCTGTGATGGAGCTGCCAGCTCTGCAGACACTTCTTGAATGATCAGATTTGTCCTTACTGTATAAAAACCAGTCTCCTGGGGGATCCACCAAAGCTTTTGAAGTGTCCTGTCCATTCAGAAATTGATAAATTTTCTTTTGCCCATCATGCAGTGAATTAATTTTCTTAACTAGCTGGCACAGCAGTTGCAGGCTTGCTTGGTTGATTATTTTTTTATTATTATTTTTTTGGCCATAGATTTCCACAGACAGACTTTTTGGTATCTTGATCTTGCTTTGTGAGAACTTTCAAGTGCCCTGAAACATCTTGCTCAGCCCTGGGCTGGCTCGGGTGTGGCCAAACAGAAACAAGAAGTTACGGCTGAGAAGCTAACATGGTTAAGTTCTGGTCTTTGTGGACATGCCACCACCACCTTTAAGATCTCCATAGAGAGCAAACCTTGTAAGGGAAGGTTGCTGTTCTACCAGGTGAGAAAGCTTTTTATAAAGAGCCTCTGGTATTTATCTGTCATACATACAGTATCCACAAACACCATCTCTAGGAGGCAATAAGCTTTCTGCATAGCAGCTGTAATAAATGAACTGACAGACACTTAGACTGTGCAATTTATTTCATCCTTCTGGTGCAGCAGCCGGGTTGTATGTAGATCTGAGGTTGTGCTGAACATACCACTTTCAAGTTGCTTTGGTTGCTCCATGCTCAGTGCCTCATTTGCAAAGCTCTCATGAGCCAGTGGATGTACAGTTTGTCAGGCATTTAAAATTGGAGGATGGCTTTTGTTGCTGTCTGCAGCAAGGTGAGTCAGGAGAACTCGGCATGTGGGCAGCTAAGCACCCACAAGTGCCCAAAAACACTCTTTAAGGAGCAATGGGAGTAGAGAGCTGACCTAAAAAGCCAGCCAGAAAATCTCAGCCGTTGGAATGCATTCATCTGTCTTTAATTTCTTAACTCTTAACATCTTCTGACCATTAATGCCTACAGGACCAGATACCTTCTGACATTATTATTTGCATAGCAGCATAGATAAGTATGTGTGTACGCATGATGCTCTGTTTCTTCAGTATAAACAGGAGCAGGGAACCTACTTTAGCTGCTGTTGCAAGGCAAAGAGCAGACCATTATTATTCAGTCCACCTGTAGCATTGCGAATGTCAAGATGATATCTTTCATGCTTGCTTTGTCATTATATTACTCTTAATAATTTTTTATTAGCTGGTGAACTAAGTAGTTTCTGTAGATGTGCTCATTTTGAATACCGTCTCTTCACAACATATGGCAAAACATGGATAAGATACAAATAATGATTTCTGGAGTTCAAGCTCCAGATTTTAATGCAGGTTTCTATAAGTGTAGGAACTAAGTCTATATGAGTATTTTCATCAATGAGGAATTTGCCCACCTCTGAGGATTTGGGCCTGATTTCCAATGTCTAAAATACGACACAGCATCTGTGTTAGCAGCATGCTCCCACTGAGACAAATAAAGCCAGAAACACTCAGGTTCCAGGACAGTATTGCCACGTCAACAAACATTTGCAATATCAACATCCCTGAGTTCCAGAGTAAAACACAGAGGACTCGCAGGTTTGGAAACTGATACCCTCAAATGCAAAGGTGCAATTTCACCTGTAGAGGGGGATCTCCTGAAAAAGACTGAAATTTTTATATCAGGGCTGTCCTTCAGAAGGAGCTTTATTTTTTTGTCAATCTGTCCTGTTTTGCCAGTCCCTTCACCTTTGCAGGCAGCGTGCCAGGCAAGACAGCAGCGGAGACAGTCAAAGGAAAACACCTGAGCCCGTAGTATCGGCTTTTTGGGACAGAATGAGGACCTGCTTCCATGAAATTTAATCAAATTTAATACTCAGCTGCTGGGAACAGCTACTATTTTGCAACTGGGGAGAGGAAAAGACATTTGGCTGAGCACAGGCAGGCTGTGCAGGGAGAAGGTGGTGGTGATTCATCCCAATATAAACGTGCTACTGCTGGGGTGGGGCAAAGACAATTTAAAGAGGCGCAGCAAGTGTTGGCAGCTGTGTGAAATAAATGAATAAATCAAATGAAGAAAACATGACTGGCTCCAAGTAATACATATGCACATGACCCACGTTTCCCTTCCTGGGATCCCATACTGTTCTGTGCATGTGCTAGGATTACCTTATATTTCATCAGAAAAAGCTGAAAGTTTATTTCTCCCAAGAATCCACTTGTTTTACAACAGCCCATCTGGAAGAGAAACTTGTGATCCTACACAGAGTGCTGGGCTGTTTTGTTTTTTTTTTTTTTTTTTTTTTCCTTTCTATTGCGTACATTTTGCCCCTTTGTTTAGTGAGCTGTCCTTTGCAACTAACCTAATAAAAAATACCAATTTCAGCTGCCACCAGCACAGAGACGGGCTAATATTTAGCAAGGCAGGTTATCTTAAGTTAGATAAGCTGTCAAAATGCAAGATGACTTAGGATGGCTCACACAGTACAGTTATACCCTTTTTTAAGATGAAAAACTTTTTTTATGTGCCTGATCCCAAAAGATGTTTGCCCCGCCCAGCCTGAAAGCAGCCCTGCCTGCGCATCCCTTGGAGTTAGGTCTGCTTCTGTCACGCTTACAGATGCCCTAACACACAGCATGGAAGCACCCAAAGGCTGCATTGCCTCTGCAGGCATCTGAGGGCAAGTGAGGGAATCTTTGCATGAGGAAGTTTACAGCATGAAAAGGGATGGTTTACTAACATTTTGGCCCACGTTTTTTCTTTTTTTTTTTTTTCCCCTGGGCATATTGGCTGGAAGTTTTCAGCCAGTGTTTCCGATGTCAGAAACAATAAAGGCACGGGGAATTTAAAAGCACTGCTGCCTTGACACAAGTGGAAAACCACAATGCTGAAGCAGAGGTTATTCCTTTGAAAACTTCAGCTGAGCATCTCTGAGCACGCACACCAAATCCTGCATCCACGTCCTGACTGCCCACAGGAAGAGCCACCTTGACACCCAGACACAGAGTCTTTGTATCTTTGTCCCAGGCAGTTGCAAGATAAATAACAGAAAAATCCTGAGCCCAGTAGCTTCTCTGCTTTCTTCTTCCTACCCTTGCTGTCTTCATAATAGGCAGAGCATCTCCCTTGAGACCTGGCTTCCTGTATGAATTCAAACGGCACCTCTTTAGCACTTCTTTTGAACCGAGGTAGTAGATAATGCAGAGCACATTACTGCTTCTGATAACTCAGGTTTCAGAGAAATGTCAGATACAGTCTTCAAGTCTGTAATGAACACAAGACTTTTATGTTCTTCCAAGATTTTTTGTTATTCTCTAAGGCTGCCCTGTTTTTTCTTCCTCTTCCTTTAGGAAATATGAGAGCTATGATCTTGTGGAATGATTACTAGAGGTAACTTAGAAATCAAAAAACCCAGCATTGTTCACACATTAAGGAAATGCATAATGTTGAAGAAGATCCCAGGGACGAATGCAACTGGTACATGAAGAATCCTCTCCAAGGTTGTATCCTGGAGAGTCTGATCTGCATATTAATATGGGGGCGATGGGGTAGAAAGGAGTGGAAATTCTTTAGCTAACCCCTGTTAATCACTGCAGAAGAGATGCACGGCACCAAGAAGCTGGTACACCATCTGTTTGCAACCCTGGGCTGACAATCTGGCACCCTTTAGACAAATGCCATCCTTGTGTGAACTTTGAATAAACTTCATCATGATAACACCAAAACACACCTCTGGCTCAAAGACCACCCCTCCCATCCCCCCCCTTACTGAGCATATGCTCCAAATTTTTGATAACCTATACCTTAAAAGGGAAATGGAAGAGTTTTTACCAATCATGGTAAAAGTATGACTAGAGTCACTCAAGCTCCACCTTGAAGGTAAAAATAATATAAAAGTAGCCCAAAGAAAAGGGGATTTTAGAGAAGATACCATCACGGGCAAGTCAGGGATTGCTCTAATTCTTTCTGAAGCAAAGCCTCACAGAGGTGCACTACAGGCAAGGTGAATTAATTTCATATGCTAGATAATACACCACTTTAATAAAATCCTGTCCCATTAGGGTGCTGAAGAAGCCGTTATCACAGAATCACAGAATCACAGAATGTTGGGGATTGGAAGGGACCTCGAAAGATTATCTAGTCCAATCCTCCTGCCAGAGCAGGAACCTAAATGAGATCACATAGAAAGGCGTCCAGGTGGGTCTTGAATGTCTCCAGAGAAGGAGACTCCACAACCTCCCTGGGCAGCCTGTTCCAGGGCTCTGTCACCCTCACTGTAAAGAAGTTTCTTCTCAAGTTTAAGCGGAACCTCCTGTGTTCCAGCTCACACCCATTGCCCCTTGTCCTATCATTGGGCATCACTGAGAAGAACCTGGCTCCATCCTCGTGACATTCGCCTTTAACATATTTATAAACACTAATAAGGTCACCCCTCAGTTATCACTTAAATCTCATGTCTTACCAGCATGGAACAACAGTTTGGGATAAGGTGATGTGCCCAAATGTAAAAACCTGATAACTACATAAATAAAATAGAGTTGGATAATTTTATAACTTTAAAGATCAGATCGATCAGGTATAAAAGCAAAAGCCCATCTAAGGGCTTAACTTGATTCATTATTAGTTACAAGTCACACGTAGAAGTTCATGTCACTTTAAAGAAAGATATAACCATGAGGCACATTTATTCTTAATTGCCAATATTGTCCTGCCTGCTACCAGTTGGGGCAGAGAGGGAAGAGCTGTAACCACTGTGTGAGCACCAGTGCTTCTCATAGCTGGCAAACCAGCCCATTTCTGCCTTTATACTGTAGCACAGAACTTAAGCTTCAGCCTCATTTTTCCTTTACAAACACAGAATACACTGTGCTGTGCATGCTGCTCACATGCATATGATATTTGGAGATGCTCATTAAGGGATATCATTAAGGCGTGCTATATGCTTCATGCTATAGCAGAGTTTAAGCACATGGCAATTATTTGCATTCAGTGGAAATGGTGAGTGCTCTAGGACATCATTGCACAGCTAAGGTAGGATCTCTTTTTTGTTGGTTTTTGCTTTGTTTTTTTTTTTTTTAATTTTAAAATATGGGCTAGGTAGAGTCACACACAAAAGTCAAAAAAATTCCAAGTCAGCACAACAAATCCTTGGGTGAACCTGTCGGTGGAATATGGCAAAAGGTACCTTAGAAAACACTGACCAGTCAGAGAAGTTGGCAAATAGGTTAATTTTCCTGCTTTTATCAGGACATTGGGTAGGACATTTCACACGACATCAGACCTCTGACGAAATGCCACATGCCTGTAATGTAACCACATCGTTCCTCTCCCACTGCTGCACCAACACAGCCGGCTGGAATCAAAATCGGCAGGAAAAAGGTGACAGCATTTGAAATGTAGACTCAAACATAACAGATGGCAAGCACAGCCCAAAGCAAAAACAAATTCCCAAAGTAAAACACAAAAACAAATATCAGAGACAAACGGGCATTTAAAATAAATGAATGAACAAACACCAAAAAAATGCCTTAAAGGGAGAATCTTGGAAGAGTTACAAAGTCATCGAAGAAGAGAAAAAAAGATCAGTAGGGACAAAGGTGCAATAAGGAAGGGCTGAGTTGCATAATGCTACTCGCTCTGTCTGAAGGAGCCTCCAGATGTTCCCTCTTACTATCATGTAACTACAAGTTGTGAAACAGCTGGTTTGCAGAAGGTGGCTAAGCTGAGGCTGGTCGTGGTGCCTCTTGTCTCACATTGGCCCAGGAAAGAGAAACTATGTTTGTTTCACCCTAGTGGTGGATCCACTGGCATGGCAGAAGAGCACATAGAATCATAGAATTGTTTTTGTTGGAAAAGACCTTTAAGATCATCAAGTCCAACTGTAAACCTAACACTGACAAGTCCATCTCTAAACCATGTCCCTAAGCACCACATCTACACATCTTTTAAATCCAGGGATAGTGACTCAACCACTTTCCTGGGCAGCCTGTTCTAATGCTTGACAACCCTTCCAGTGAACAAATTTTTCCTAATATCCCACATCTCCTGGCACAACTTGAGGCTGTTTCCTCTTGTCCTATCACTTGTTACTTGGGATAAGAAACTGACCCCCAACTCACTACAACTTCCTTTCAGGTAGAGAGTAATAAGGTCTTCCTTGAAGCTATCAAAGGGAATAAAGTAGGGCCAATGCTAGAGAAGACATAGAGGAACTACTAACAGTAACTACTACCAGAGCCCCACTAGTCATGGATGTTAATAATGAAGGTAGGTCAGTAACTAAATAACCTTTGGAGTTTAATGAATTGATCAAATTCCAAATATGGACTGCTATAGTCTTTACGGACACAGGGAATTTAAAATTGATAATATAACTTGTTTAAAACTGACATAGTTTGGAGATGAACTGCAGCAGCCCACAACATCAGTAATAATCCTTTAGCTCAGTGCCAATATTTATAATGGCAATACACTTAAGCTTATCCTTCCACATTTTAGGACATTATCAGTGATCTTGCCTTCCATAAACTGGTCTATTTGGCTAATAATGTAAGTCCTATGAGTACACGTAGCAGTCACGCAGCAGCAGGAAACACCACGAATTTCTTGGGGGTGATGATGGCAGTATAGTCTGTGCTCACAGTGGATAACAAGCGCCAGATTAAAAACAAACGACTTGGTTACTGGAAGACACATATAAGTATGAGCATCCCTTTGTCCTCAGCGTTTTTGTGTAGCCTCCTGCGTATGAGAAATCTTTCCATCTTGGAAAAACCTACTGCTTAAGAACAGATGTGAAATCCATGACATGCATGGCCCGGTGTGCTAGGTGGCAGCAAAGGCAGCCAAAGCCACCCCTCCAGTCACCCTGGCTCTAGACCCTTCGGAGCTACGGTTTTCTCAGCAAATCGAGCTCTCTTCCCCTTGCCCAGTGAAAAGAAGCGCAGATCAGCACATGAGAATAACCTTGATGTAAACTGGTTAAAATATGCGTTATCTGTGGACAACATACTTTACAGCGCGGTCTAATTTAGAATTCACTGAGCCCAAAAAGGTTCCAGAGAGCAGGTTTCCAACCCATCTTCACATCAGACTCACCTGCAGTTCTGTGCTTGACCATGGGTCTGAAATGCTCCCACAGCAAAAATGCTGCACAATATCAGTGTTTTCCTACTTTCCACCTTCATTTCTGATGTCACTGAACAAATGCAATTTATACCTGTGCAATATTCAGAAGAATAACTTCTCATTTTTAATTTCCCTTTCCAAGTTTCCCTTTGCAGTGGTAGGAAGACACAGCTCCCTCCCATGCTCACAGGTCTCTAGGTGCATTATTAGCAGTATTAAGTCAAGCCTCTTACCAGCTCCCAAGCTAAGTAAAGTAGGAGAAAAACCCTGCTTGAATAATTTTGCCAAGCCACTTGGGGCTTTTATTACCAAGTCCTTGTATTTAGTTTTTAAGCATGTTTGTTACTGGAACTATAGATATTTCTGTCTTCTTTTAAGGCAGGAGAGACAAGAAGGGCTCTGAATAAGCACTTTTCAAGCCACTTGCAAAAATTTCTCTCATTTATTTGTTAAGAATCTGATTAAACTCTCTGCTACCTTTGTTCAGCCTAAAAAGAAATTGCTTTGTTTCTTTCATGCAGATGGTTTATATCAAAAGCCCCCTGAAGAAAGCTTCTGCCCCAGAGGTTAATAATTTGCCTAAAAAAAATACAAAGTAAATCCTTTACCCCAGGCTAACTAGTCCCACACCCTGGAAGCTACCCACCCAGTTAGTGTCCCATGAAGCCCTGCACTTAGGGAGAGGAGCAGGAAGCTATGCTAGAGGTCTCCAGCTCCTTTCAGAGATATCTAAATGCAAAGACAAGATCTTTAGGTGGAGAGTCCTGGCTTCAGAAAGGCTGGTCAGCCCAGCTGCCCCACTTGCTCAAGGCAAGTGTTCCTCTGGGGATGTCCAGTCCAGCTCAGTGGAGAAGAGCAAAAATGCTCCTTGTGCTGCATTTCTGGGGGATGCTGTTTCACCTCACTGATTATCTACTCATGGGGCATCATCAAATGACTTTCTGGTGCTCAAGATCATGTCTTTGATGTCTTCTGCTCCCTGATTCACATGAATGGTTAAGAAAATTACTTAAGAGTGTGTTTCTATTACCTGCCTTTTCGTTTCTGAGCCTTTGCCGGGGAGTCACAGGATTACAGGGACTGAGGATTTAGGACCCATTTGAATTAAGACAGCTACCAGCAGTGTTTCTGGGCTGCTGATCCCTCCATTATGCTTTGCCAAGCTACAATAACAAACCACTCCCTTCATACCCTTAGCAAACAACAAGGTACATGTGAAAAATAATACCTTGAAGAATCCATCAGTCACATATCATCCCTACTTGCAGTCAGATTCACTTACCCAAGGTATATACATATATATTCTGTTCTCTTTTTGAACTCATGCTCATTATTTAGTTATTTGGTAGGTTGTTTTCCCCTTGTCACCCTTTCTTGGTCACCTAAGGGAAGCCAAGAAGCAGCATTTAAGAAGGAGTGGGAGCATGGCTATGGGACAGACAGGCAGAGACATCAGGACACTGTCTTTCATTGCACAAACTTGGTGCTGCTTGGGGTGATGTTGCACACACAGATGTGGCAATGAAATCCAAGAGGGCTATTAAGGCCACTGGAGATGCTGCCAAAGACAGCAACAACTTGTGTAACAGTTTAATGATTAAAGCACTTGCCCAGGAGGTAGAAGTAGAAGCAACTAAACCCTCCTCAACCCAAAGGGGTTTGAATACAGCAAGATCAAGGAAGTAGCTGCATCTTCCCTAGAGTTTTTCATAACTGTTGGGCTCAGGACAAGACGGGGGTGAGGCTCAGCTCTCCCTTCCCCAGTACTCAATGGGGCTCACTGAATGACGATGCTTTCAGGAGTCTGAAGGGGGAATAAAAGCAATAAAGCACCTCCTTCTGTTGCCTGTGATCAGCCCTTTCTCAGGTGATGGAGGAGTCCGGGGTTTCCGTGCTCCCCTGACAGCTCTGAGACCAGAGCCCGGGCATCTCCCTTCCCGGCGGCAGGGTCAGGCTCCTCTCACTTCTCCCCTCCTCGGTGCTGTGGTCAGCCAGGCAGCAGCTGGGCAGTGTGGCCCCATGTTGGAAGAGCGCTTTGGCTCTGAGGGGCCAAGGAGCAGGAAGGACCTGCTGGCCTGCTCCCTGGGCAAGGACAGCCATTTTGGAGATCTTCCTTCCAGACAGTGCACAGTGCCCCAACCATGGTGGCCAGAGCACCCTGTTCTGCTGCTCTGGGTAAGGTGCTTGTTGGGGTATCTGGTGGTTTCCTGGGAATTCCTGC
>NW_010327867.1:34753-72220 GCF_000700745.2 Antrostomus carolinensis
ACGTCAAGTCTTCTTCCATTCCAAGAGGTAGTCTGGGAGCCACTTGCATCACTCCTGCACTTAGGGATAGCAGCTCCTGTGATAGTACTGCCTAGAATAATAGAATAATTAATGGTGGAAAGGGTCTCTGGAGATGATCTGTCCCAAACTGTTTTCCAAGCTGGGCCAACTTTTGTCTTGTTTGGTAATAATTTCAGAAGCTCAAAAGTTAGCATCCTTTTGCTGATTCACCAGGATACAAGAGTTTTAAAAAAGATGCTAGAGCCATGGTAAAATGACCACAGTGTACTTTATTTAATGATTTTGGTACCTTGTGTTGCAATAAAATAAAAAAAATCTACAAAATCCAAATATATAAAATTTTCAAGTTTTCTTTTTAAGTTTTACAAGAAAAATCAAGTTGTAACCAAGGAAATTTGTTAGTATGAAGCACTACTTTCAACTTCATTTCATCACAAATTGCAACTTACTTAACAGACCAAAAGAACTATGGTACTGCAGTACATCAAATACTTCACACACTGTGTTCTTTACTATAGCACATGTAACCTCTGCCGCGGGAAGCAGCGGTCTCTAGCCAATAAAGACACTCTTCACAATCTGAACTCTAAAGGAATGTTTGTATACATGGATTCAGAATATATATATTTACAGGAAGATTTATTTTTTTTTTAATAACTATTTTGATTCTTCATTTCAAATAAAATACCAAATACATTTTTACAATGTTTACAAGTCAAAGCACAAGTTCTGCAATGATTATCATTCACCTCAAGTCACTGTGCTTGTACTGGGGGGATATCTACACTGTTCCATAAACACAAATGTGATCTTCCATCACTTTATTTCCGCCACGGCGACTAAGGAGTATAAGCACAGTAACAATTATTTTAGCACAATCAGTGTATAATGCAACAGTTTACAACAGAGAACTGAGAAACTATTGGTCCATTCTGTTCAATTTGCTGTTTATCTGCCAACTGTTACGTTAGTCTGTCACATAAATTGTGTACAAGAGAAGAGTTAAATAACACAACTTGAATAGGAAAGAGCACACATTTTTTAAGGCAAATTAATAAGCAGCTTATGGTGGTTTTTGTTAAACTATACCCCAACAGAACCTCAAAATAAAATGTATGTTCTGCAACTGTCAATAATTATGTCTTGTTAAATTGTTCTCCTCTATAAATTGATCAACATGGCTTTGAATCTGGTTATTCAAAATGGAAAGAACTCCTCCCCCCCAATCCCCAAATATAGAAAGTGCATGACTTCATATACACCAAAACAAAACAAAAGGCAGCTGAGGTAGTTAGATGTAAAATGTATTTATGAAACAAAAACTGAAAAACTAAACCTAGGACATATATAGTAAAAATCCACTCATTTGGAATTAATTTTTTATCATGCAATAACTTAAAGCAGGAAACTTTATGATTTCTGAAAAAAAAAAAAAATAGTATTAATAATGTAGGAATGAACACAGAATATACTATTGGAATTTGAATTTCAAGTACTTGAGTCTATTTTTATGTGCATTTTTTACAGGCTTTTTATAGTATTAGGAAGTAATTTCCTTTTTATCAGGTATCACATGAGATCTGGTCTCCCTCTGGGACTGCAGCTCCTGGAAAGCAGAAATACAGTGTGAGTGCCTGAAGATGTGCCACCATGTGTACCCAGAGGCACCACCATCTCAGCTTGGGTGAACTTCTATGCACCCCTCCTCCACCAAGGCCACCTGAGAGTCACAGGGCCAGGGATCTCGTGTCTACATCTCCCAGGGACTGATCAACTAAGTGTCCTGGGAGCCTGCCTGGCATATACCCACACATCTGGATCCATGCAGGGTGTGCCCACATGCTGGAGAACCCCCACATGATGTTCCTGCAGAGCCTGTCTGTACATACCCAGCCCAGGCAGAGGCTCCACACACCAAGCAGTCCCCAACGCCAGGATCAGCCTCCACTTGGACCACTGAGTAACAGCTCCTCTTGGACCTTTCTGCCCATGCCCAGCACCATTTCATTTCGGCCCTCACGGTGACCTTTTCTCATCTGGAGAGAGGAACTTCAGACAGGACGGTCTCCAAGAAAGTGTTGCCTTGAGTACACTCAGGATGAGAAGGAATTTGGGTTTACATCATGGTCCCAGAGCTCCAGCTAACAGCCCCTGGCAGAGAGGCAGCCCCAGCATTCCCTTCTGTTCCTGCTTCGGAAGAGGAGCAGGCAGTTTTCTCTACCAAAACGCACAACTTGAGTGTGCAGGTGCAAGAAAAGATTTCAGGCTCTGGGAATGAATTTCACAAAAAAAGCCTACTTTTAGGAGACAGACAAATTTGGAGATGTGTTCCTGTCTTCAGTAGTAACAACCTAATACATATCATTACTGAATGTGCCATGTGCTGGCTGTTCTGAGTCCTACTGCTAGATCCCACTGCTGATGGTCATACATGGGTACATGCAATTTGGTATCATGAATTCTGCATTAGGCACCTGGCTTGAAGAAATCACAGCAGGGAGCATCACAAACTGAAATAGTCTTGGTGGTTTGTTTTTTTTTTTTTAGATTGACCTGTGAAAACATAGGGTTTTTTCTTCTGAAATGTGTGCATATAGTTTACATATAACTTCTGAAAGAGAAAAGTGTATTTGTGCCTTCTTTCGGTTTTGTTTTTTACTAAATGAGGAAATCCTGAAACTCCTTTTTTTTTGTTTGTGTAATTTTAGCTCTCTAAGCTCCCTGTATTTTGATTATGATTTTCAAAAATGATGTATGGTTTTGACCAACTTCATCTCTGACAGCCCAAAATGAGGAGTCACTGATGTTCACAGTGTGCTGAACCTACGTACTACCATGGCAGAGCCACTAATATTTGCCCATTACCCTTGCTCATCCTGCACATCCTGTCCTTTAATTTGTCTGTCTCTTAGCACAAAACTAAGTGGAAAACTAGAAAACTGGAGGGTGAGATTTCTTGGAATGGTATCATATTGCAGCTTTCCTCAGAATGTTTGTCAGGGGTTCCTGCTCAGTTGCTCATTTGTTTGGGTTTTTTTTGGAGGAGGGAGTGGGGCTGTGAGAATCTCAGGTTCTCAGAGAAGTCAAGGCTTTATATAATTCTATGTAAACCTAAGCATAAAAAGATAACTGGATTTTGAAGGGAAGAGAAGGATTTTTCAGGCCTTATCATAAAACACAGAGATGCTAAAAGGCACATCTTTGAAACAGATGTAAAAATCTTTTCCTTCACATGTAGCAACAGTAAAGGCAATCCTTTGTTTTTCTTATGCATATAGTTTGCAAAGGACAGAAAACCACAAACTGCATTTTTGAGGACTACATTCCACTGGCTAATAAACTTGTGTTTTCAGCACTAACCTCTACAGAGTAGGCATCCAGCTTGATGTTTCAGTGTTTTGGCATTGCGGGTATTTGACAGGCATAGGCATCCTCTTCACCACGTCGTAATTTTTATTTGCTGCCTTTCCTTTTCACAGAGGCATGTTACTACTAATACCTCCAAGTCTCAGTGCTCACAGGCAACATTTGCCCCAAGAAGAAGCAGTCCCCTTCCAATCACCAGTTCGTGACCAGTTGTAGCCATTGGAGAAACTGGAACAAAAAGAGGATCTATCCGCACCTGCCTGATCCTACCCTCGTGTCATCGAGGTGCCTCTGTCCCTTCTCTGTGTGACCCAGCACTAAAGACTGCAATGAGGTTTGTCAGGATCCAAATCCTAGATCCATTTTCAGGGGTTTCAGTGGTGAAAGCATGACAGCCAAGTACTGTGGAGGGCTGGGGTTGTGGGCTGGCCGGGAAAGCAGGGGGACTCTTGCTTGTGCTTAGGGTAAAATTTCACTGCCCCAACTTGTCCACTTTTTACCCTGCTGCCCTAATGCCCAGTGACTTAGGCTTTATAAAGAGAATGTTCTTGAAATTGAAAAGTATAGTTTAAAGGATACGTTTTCATAGAAAATATTAAACTATCATTAATCTAGTAATAAGCCATCTGAAAATTTAAACAGCTATTTTAATTTATCCTGGAGTCCAGCCAGGTATCTTGGTCTCATCCAGTGACTAGCAGAATTGGAAGACCTAGAAATGCTTTAGTATTATTTCCAGTGGAATGTTTTTTTTTTAATACAAAGCCCGATTTTCCTTCCTCAGACATTTTCATTGACTTAGCCTAATCAGCATTGGGTGCACAATGACTGACAGTTTCACTTGATAGTAAAGTTCAAGTGAGCTGTAAAACAGTTATTAAAGAGATTCCTTAAAAATAAATTTCACTTAGAGAGGCATTGTGAAATTTCTAAGCAAAATGCCCATGTGCTTACTCCTGGGACTTATTGGATTCCATTAAAGTCAAAAAAAGTAATCCATTTGCTACAGTGGACCTTCAGGGACCTTTATGATTATAAACTGCCTGTAATCAAAGCAAATCCCAGTACAATAAACACTCCTGTCCAGAGTGTTGGTGTAAGTACGACTCATTAACGTGTTCACCAGGCAGAATTTCTCTATCAGTCCTTTAAGAGTGTCTTTTGGTTTGGTTTTTGTTTTTGTTTTTGTTTCTTTTTGCTTAGCTGTAGATCATTCAAGAAGGTTTTATAAGCACAACTGTTATCAAGTCTGTCTTTTAAGATCATTTGCCTCACATGAAATTGCTTTGGAAGGCTCACCTGCTTTACTAATAGCCTAGAAACATTTTTGCACACATTTCCCCAAAACAAATAAAATTCACCAGTCAATCTGAAAACAAAATTTGGGTTCTGTGTCTTAAGAGATGAAGGGTGGAAACATGCACAAATTAGCCTTATCTGAACATACATTTTGCTGTAATGACTGGAGAATATGGTCTTTTTAATTACTACTGGTTTTATTAACAGTTTTTGTAGGAATCTATTTGGAACATCCACTGTGAATTAACTGACACGCTCCTTGCACATCACAAATTTCAAGAGAACAAGGTATACTGAGGAAGAACAATTAAAGTTGGTTTTATTGTCTTTTTTTCCTTTCCTTTTTTTTGTTTTTTTTTTGGATACAAGAAGTTTACAGAGAGCTGCACAAAGTTTTAAAGCACAGCTGTACTGTGGAAAATTACTATAAAATCAACATGGTAAGGAAATGTGTTTATTGCGTCCCAGTGGGTACCATTTCTAATGCACTCGGCTTACAGGGAGAAGATGACTCTCCAGTTTGCTAATACCATGGGTCAAATCCAGAAGCCAAACTGAGTTTTGCATGGCTCTGCAGCATGAGGAATAAAAATTGTTAAGTCAGCATTTGATCAAATATGCAAGTAAGTAAGCATGTGAAGAAGAACAGAGCCAGTTTAGGCTGTTGAGACAGCCTTATACATGGAATGGCACCTGCAGGAAAATACGATGATGCTCATTTGTTAGCATAAATATTAGCTTGTTAATAATATACAACACAAAGAATAGACAGCAAAATATCTGTCTCCTCAAGTAGAATAAATTACACAGGGGACAGTTTCTGGCCTTGAGAATCAATGGGAATTTATTTAAAGGAACTGCAGTCCTGTTAGAGAAGAGCCGCAGTGGGACAGAGGATCTGTACTGGCTAATCCAACGTGATCCCTATTTAGTGTCTGTTTTGTGAGTCGGCAATTATCTTGGAAACAAAGTATATTTATTTTTCAGTTGCTATGGGCATACACCAAGACTTTGGAATGATGAAGTAAGATCAGTTGAGCAGAAAATATGAGAGCTGTCTTTAAAAAATGTTCCTGCTTTGCACTCAATAAAATTACTTTAGAATTTGCATCTTTAACTTGATTTTCCTTCTCTGACTATAGAGGTTATCTCAATAGTCAGGTGTTATGCAAAGGAATTTTTGAGTTTTGTACTACTGCATGAGAAAAAAAAAAATCTGCTAGATAACCTGAGCATTGTCTTCTCTCATCAGTGCGGTTTGCATATGAGACTCATAAGCATAAGAGGAAAATGGAAGCCAGGAAAAAAATCAGAATAGTTCATTGTAAATTTTGCAGACTTGTTTGAATGAAGCTTTGAAGAAAACAGACCTGTCATGACATGCTACACTGACAGGTTATGAATGAGGTTACGGATTCCCCCAAGGTGATTTCTGCTGAGGTCAGGGTGATGCTGTTCCTGCTTCTAAACAAGAAAAAATTGAAAACTGATAGTATGGTTGAAAATCCTTCAGCAGTGATTTCCATGATGAACTGAGTGACAGATACCTGAGCATGAACAAAAACTGAGGGCTCACCTACTCTAAAGATTCATAGCTCTTCCCTCATTATAAGGATTTTACCACATCATCTACTGATAGTATCTATTTTTTATCCTGCTCTACATCTTTACAAGTGTACCCAACCCATGCTCTCCCCTCCCCCCGCCCCATGTATGTGCTCCTCAGCTGTGCAGAAACAAGTTGATGTGAGGACTGTCAGCACTAAAGGAACATGGACCTGCAAATCTACTACTTGCTTATGGCTGTACTGCATGAGAAAATGCACAAACACTTGAATAACAACAAGCCTCTAATATTCCATATACAGAAAAGCCCATCTTCTGAGCCTATTTTAAACTCTATGTTTTTTGTGGAAGCCATCTGTCATTTATCCTCTGTAAAGAAAATAATAAAAAAGAAGTTCTTTGACCTATAATCTATTATAAAGATCTATGATTTCTAAATTTTACAATCACTGACGTAACAGCCATACAAAATCCTTGTCTCCCAGACCTTAGTTTGAGACATCTTTGTATCTTAATGCTAATAAACAACTCCTGTCAATATCAATGAAGTTGTATCTAAAAACCATCTTTCACTGTCTCCCTGTCTGTTCCAGGTAGTTTGTAACATATCTAGAATTTTCTGACTCAACATCTTTCCTAGAGGAGAGAGTAACAGCACCATAAATAGTATTTTGGCATTAAGGTTTGTTGGTTTTTTTGTTTGTTTGTTTGTTTTGGTTTTTTTCTGTTTGCTGTTAAAAGACTCTGCTCCTCCCTTTATTCACTGAAACAGCAGGAGCAGCTTTCCCACAGTGTTTCACAAGTATCTCTTAATCCTGACCAGAGGAAAAATTTCTTTGCTTTCGTGTCTTTTTGATCTCTGGCCTCCCTGCTAAAGTTATCAGTGGAGATGCTTCCACAATAAAAGGTATGTACAGATTACTCAGTGACGTACATACATGTGCATCCTGTGCAGATGGACCGGAGGGGGCTCTGGCTGTACCCTGCTTGAAAACTCTACCAGAATGGGATACAACCAAACCATGAGCTCTTACCAAGTCCCATGTTGCTGCAAGTGTGTTCCTCCAAGTACCAGAGTTAGGTTAAATATTAAACCACTCATTCATTCTGACTGATTTTTATAAACTGCAAGTGTACTAACCTATATCCTTCCTGCTTAAGAAAGGACTTAAATGCTTTGCTGATCACAAGCCTTTCTTTATTCAGAGATCAGGTTTGGTATAGGCAACGTTAGATTTTTTTCCCTCCTGTTTCACATCAAAGTAGTTAAAATCTACCTGTGTGTTAAAAGCAATGAATAAAATATTTTCTCCACTCATTCCCCCAGTTCTTAGTGCTGCTGCTAAATGGGGTATGTGTTTGTTACAGTCATTTCTCCAGGATAAACTGTTCCACAACCAGCACAGTCATCTCAGAAATGAAATTGTACTGCTGCTGGGTAGAATGACTTTTGGATTGATAAGGAAATCAATGACCAGAGGAAATTTGGCCAGTTACCCATTGATGGTAACTAGAGCTGCCTCAATCCCAGCAATCCTCTTTTAAATACAACTCCTTGCATGTACAAAACAAATCAAATGGATGAATGATTCATAAGATGAATGATGAAAGCTTAGCTAGGATGAATTTATGAATGTTGCATTTCTTCTAGATCTCTCTTTCCAGTGTGGGCAGCATGCTGAACACAGCTAACAACGGCTTTCTTTTTTTTCCCCCAACTGATTAATGTTTGCTCACGGGAGCTTGATTACTGTATTACAAGTCACAAATTTGCAAGATTAAAAATGTCTGTTGAATTAATTAGCTGCAAATCAACCTAAGCAAAGCTTGACAAGTTCCAAGCTGTTCCAATAAAATAAAAAAGGAGGAATCGATAGCAGCCACAAATACATGACAATACGCTGGCACTTTGCGACTATAAATAGTGGCAGCTGCCCTCTCTGCTGACAAAGGAAGATTTTTCATTGTCCATACAGTGCTGTCTAGAGGCTAAATCCTGCCCAGATTGGTGTGGCAATCTTGCCAATGGCTAAAGTGTTCTCAGTGAAATATTTCCTGTGGGCGAGCCCAATAACCTGGGGGGAGCTGGAGCTGGAACCAAGCTGCCTACTTGTCTCCTCTTTCAGCAAGACCCAACACCAGCAGTGCTGGTGCTGGGAGCGACCACAGCATGTGCAGAGGCTGGCTGCCAGGAAGGCTATGTGTGTCCCAAAATGGGAATGCAGGGTATGACACTGGGAGTCATTAGTGACTACTTTTGAACTTCCACTCTGTAGCAACTGCCATTTTCTGACCCAGTCACTGCGACAATGTTAGATCTGGCTGTCCTTAAATCCGATCCTGTTGGGAAGTTACTTTATTTTTCAAATGCTATCCTTAATGTTGAATGGTGACTCAAGTCAGGAGCTCAAGATATATACTTGAGCTTCAACGCAGCACATGCCTTCACTGGCTAGTAATCTTGTCTCAGCTTAATTAAATTTGAAATTAATTCTTATCGAACATTGTCTAAGAAACAATCTGGGATGCACAAATAATTATGCAGAACGCATACTGAAAAAAGCATGCGTTAATTAAAATTTCAGAATTAGCTAATGTGTATTCATGGTACATTTAAACTGACAGGGCTATTGTTTTCAGATACATGTATTTGAAATTTATCTTCAGTACATAATCCTTGAGCTAGCAAATCTTTCCTTCTGACAGCATGTATCAGACAACTGCGTATTTGTTGGATAACAAACACTCTTTAGTGTTCTTCAGACAAAATTCAAGTAAACCATTGTAATTATTGAAGGTTATTTCCTTCATAAACCACTGACATTGATAACTGATATTCAGTGACATAAATACAACTAACATTAAATGAAACAAAAGGTTTAATTGGTCCCTTTGCCATTTGCCTATATGTTTTTTTTCTTGATTAACAGAACGTGATAAATCTGTATTTATTTTATACAAATCTTCCCCTTCTACATTCTATTATTTTCCCAAAATATTTAAGATGATGAAATATAGCATTAGACACATTTATTCCACAACTTTTCATTAAATTACTGGCATAATGTGTTGCAAAACAGCGTCCAATAATGACCAGAAAGTTTTTTCCAATAATGTTCTTTTCTTTTTGCAATTGTCACTTGATTAACCTTGATGACGATGTTCCTGATGCATTTTTTTTGGTTTAGAATTTAAATGAGCTATAAGATTGAATCCTAATAGAATCTCAGGACTCATTGTCATGTGTATACACGCACACACACACACACACACATATATATATATATATATAAAATCATTTGATACTGTAAATTTGCTCCCAAGTATAAGACATGATCCTATTATCTTTATTAAGAGAAAAACAAGCACTTTCACTAAGAGTACTCTTTATAGCATGCTCCAAACTGTGGGCACTGAACTAACTTCTTGCAGTTGCCATGACCTGGGCAATTTGCACACAACTGTGGTTCAAACATACTATCCAGACACATCTGCTCCACATGTCTCACTAGACAGCATAAAGCCTATCTGCCCTTTGCTCAGCCCAGACTGATCTTGTTTGGCAAAAGTACTGGGATTGCAAAAGGAGTGCACCACGGGCTCAGGGAACTATGGGTAAGCTACATGATGTAGCTCTGGTGCACACACAAAGTCTGCCTGAGCTCCAACAAGAAACCAGGTGAGCGTGGCCAGAGGAGCACACAGTGCATTAATAGACCTTATTCAAGGCAGCGTGTAGAGATTCAGGCTTTGTCACAGTGCTAACCATGTGCATACAGCTTTTGGTCAGGTTGGAAGGTGAGCAGAGTGATTTTGCATCTGCCCCAACTTTTTATTGTAGACATTACTCTGGCTGGACGCAGGCAATGACACTGGACATGCGCAACAACTTCACAGTCCTCAGCACTAAGGGGACCAAATACATGAAAATACTACAAGTATGTCTACATTGCACAGAATAACCTTTCAATTTTGCACAAAGAGGAAGAACAGCCTCAAAATAAGAGGGAGGGAGCATGCCCTTCTCCTCAGTAGAGTGCAGCCCTATAGCCTTCCCCTGAGAGATAGTAGCAAGAGATAAAAATCATTGCTAGCTGAAGAGATAACTGAGTCTGGCTCTCCCCTTGGTCTCTGCTTACCAGAAATCTACTGCTGGAAAAGCAGTCATGAGTATTTCTGTGCAAAGCTCCATCTGATAGCACCCTAGATGACCCGAGTCTTTCAGGTAAGACGGGCAGAAGAAAACCTGCTCAGGGGATCCAGCAGGCTTAGGTGGGAGACAGGAGCTGAGCTACTCTGTGCTGTGAAGACTGAGGTGTTTCTGATGAATTCCAGGAGCCAAATTTTAAGTGCTTGAATGTCTAGCATAAAAAGTTCAGGAGTTCCTGGTTAGTGCAGTTTGGAGGATCACAGTATTAGCCTGAGGCTCCTGATGTGCCCATGCTGACCTCTGCATATGTGCCACAGCGTGCCAGGTATCTGGTCCCCATGTGTTGTGCCTTTCATCCAGCCCATGCAGGTGGTTTTCCTCTCTGTGGGCTCTTTGGTGCATGAATTCGGGGAGAAAGTGCTGGACTGTGCCCAGGCCTTGCCCTGAGTGGGCTCGTAGCACCCAAACACAGCCTACATCTTGCCCTCGCACTATGTCACATCTCTGAAGACTCTTCTAGACATTCAACTAGCAGCTTTTTTACCTCGAGGAGATCACTTATTGGTGAACTTCTGTTTTGCAGTACCTTTTACACACTAGATGGCTGATTGGACATGTGTTTCACACTAGAAATGCTTCTAGGATGTTTAGCTCAGCACAAAAAAAACCCCAAACCCAACACTTCGTTAAAAGGATGTGGACTTTCCTACAGCAGAACAGATCTTGTGTAGAAAAGCTACTAGCATGCCTAGGGCTACAGCATGCTCAGACGTAAGATCCAGAAGCAATTGCTACTAAAGATATCTGAAAAAAGTGGCTAAATCTACAGATAGAGAAAATGTTTGTATCCATAGCAGTCATGTCTGATTCTATGAACGTAGCATCTGGTTGCATTGACAAATCCATCACATTTTAAGTTTATCCCAAGCATTCCTTGAAAACAGATTTTTGATTACACTTCAAAGGCTCTTAGCTGATTTTATATTACAGTGCCTTGCATGCAGAAGTTTAGATTTGATCTTTCTACTAGTTGTACAGTTATCTCACAATTTCTTGTAAATTTCTATCAATGAATACAGCATCTATAACTCTGTTGTAATTATACACAAGCTTCTCTCTTACCTCTCCAGCTCATGCAAATCACCCCACAAATGTGCTGAAGAAGACTTTTTCCTCTGCATCTTGCATATCTGTCCTCTTTGTTCGAGTATTCAGAGCAGGCATATGGATTACTAATGGGTATATAAGACCTTCTACATAAGAATGAGATCCTAAGCATTCAGAAGAAAATGTAAGTACAGGAGCCAAGATACAGGCTTAGAGAAGGTTCCTTTTAATGCATGCACTGATCAGCAATTGGCTTTTTTAAGGATCTCTGGAATTGACTGGTTTCAGAAATATTTTTCAAAGTCTCCTTAAAAGGATCACAAAATGGCATCTTGATCAAAGTGAGTGTATTCTTAAATGTTTGAACTAAAAAGGAAAGAAGAAGAAATGTTTTGATTCATGCTGAGTTAGCACTAAGTTTAGAATATGTATTTTGGTTTGAGCCAAGTGACATTCGGGCTCTTTGGTATGAAGTAGATCTCCAGTTGACCTCAGTTAGGAGCTAGGAAGTGAAGACTTTCACTACTACGGTCTAAATTAATGTAGTTTTTCACTCAAGGTCAGCAGCCTGATTTTCTCATATTCATACCAGTGTAACCATGAAGAAATCCCACCAAACACCTGCAGTGAGGTCTCTATGGTAAAACAAATGGTCCCCGGGGACCCCTCACATGTTAAAAAAGCTTTGCAAACGATCCGTAGATCAGTGACACTATTCCCCTAACCCTGTGTGAGCAGGGCTTTACAAGGTCATCTCTGTCTCTTCTGTAATGAAATTTGCTCATACCAGATGTGAGAAATCATCTCAGAAGCCGATCACTCAGCAATTGGCAGCCAAGTAAAAATGATGACAGAATTTGTTTCAAAAAATCACTATATAGGAATTGCAGTAATCTGTTGTGATTTTTTTTAATTCCCAGATTTAAAAGAATCTGTTCTCATTTTGCATTTTATCTGTTTTATCAGAATAAAGAGGAATGGATTAAATGCCCTAATGAAAAGACATAGTTCTATAAACAATCAAGGGAGGGTTTAATAACGTAATGTCTCTGGTATAAAAATGGCTCTTTGCCACTTACTCCATTTGGCTTTCTGCTGAGAGCATGGGCTTCATGCGAGCTAGTCTAATTGCTACAATTAGCAAAATTAAATGGCTTATTGTATAGTTAGACAATTCTTCCCACATTCTGCATTGTTATACTACAGAATTAGTAATTACAGTGTTGGGCTTGTAAATTCATGGACACGTGTTGTGATTATTTTCATCACGCACCTCTTGAAGGAACCCAACCTAAATAAGCTTGTTTAGATGGATGCACAAATGCAATTTACTCTGCTTCCCACCATGCACAGGAGCAAGAGAGGCAGCAGTAGGACCCCAGCAACCTGCTGAAGTATTTTCCTTGGCATTATGCAGGCAGTGCGGGGGGTACAGAGTAAATCACAGCTTCACAGTCACTCCGGACTGCACGACTTCAGGGATGGAGTGGAGAAAGGCCAGTGGCTTTGGGAGCTGAATTACTGGGAGAGCCAACTAAAACTCATACAGTGCTACTTTTAACGCTCTTAAGGAGTTGTATGATCAAATCACAAACACTTCAAAATTGTTTAATTTGGGTTCTAAACAAACCAACAGGCTAGTTGCGAATATTTGCTGGCCAATAAAAAAAAATACATATATTGTGTGATTGGGAGTCCCTTTCCAAATAAAGCAGCAGTCATACTTTTAGTACCATTCATGGGGAGATAATGACATATTAGCTAGAATATTTGAAAAAAATTTGGTTTAATAGCTATTCACCACATATTAAAAATTGGAGCTCCAATAAAATTTGAATTTACCTCCTCTGCTTAGAAGTTTACAAAACCAGGCAGCTGAGGCCTAGCATTTAATTTTGGAAGGAAAATCTTCTCAATGTTATAGAAATTAATTAATAGAAAATCTGTTGATTTGCCAATGAAAACAGTGTTTATATGCCATCAAACCCATATGACCCAAGCAGACACACGTTGTTCTAGCACAAGAAGCATATTTAAACTGACATAAACAAAAGTGGAAATGAGTTTTTTCATTACTAAATCTGCATGAAAAAAGTATTGCACATATTTTCAAATATTTTTTTTCAAAGATTATAATCTTATAGAACAAATTTATTTTAAAATAAGACAAAAGGTTTATCTCACATTTTCTTATATGTTGTCTGAATGACCATGGGTCTGAATTACCTCTGTCTAATTGGAGTAGTGATTACTACTTTAATTGTCTTTTCTGTAACATACAAATACACAACTCTCAAAATTTTAGGACCAAGTCTTTAACTAGATAAGTTACTATTAAATCTGGTGGAAAATTTGTTTGATTCATTAGAACAATGCTTACATGACTCTTACTTCTAACAAAGAGATGTGATTGCTTTTCTTTACCAGAATATAATTATGAACTTTTTCATTTTCATGTTATTCTGAAATGAAATTTAAAAGACCTGATATTTTCATTACTTCAAAGGCAGAAGTTAAGATTTTTTTTTTTTTTTTTTTTTTTTTTGCTATTGCTGTCTTAATTGAACTTTAGTATTAGATCTTAAAACTGTCTGTGGTAAAAAGAATAGTGCATATTGATTACTAACTGTCTATAAGGCCATAATGGGATTTCAACATGGACTATGTTTAATCTTGACAAATTTTATAAAAAATTCTTACAGCTTTTAATACAACTGTTCACAGCAAAGCAAATTAAGAAACTGTCCATGTAGTCATCTGAGCTTTAAGATTTCAATGGCCATGTTGTTCTCAGTGCAAGTATCACTAACGTTATGAACATAACAGAGCAAGATTTTGGAGAGAAAATTTTGACTTGGTATAAAAGGAGTTCTCTCCCTTTCTCAAGCAGCCAGGTTGAATTCTGAAGAGAAGCTGTGTAGACGCAGTGCCACACATGGTGCTATGCATTGAGATCCTGCAGTAGTTTGTTGAAGATAAATTTACAAACATTATTAAAAAAATAATTAAAAATGCTGGGAGAGTAAAGAAAGTAAATGCTAGATACTAAGAACCACATGGATAAATAATGCTTCTGTGTCCTTCCTTCCAAAACCAAACAAGAGCAAGTCAAACAAACTCACCCCAAACCTTCTTCAGAAACCTTGCAATGCAAGCACTGGTCCAGACTGTAACCCTTTCAATTCTGTATGAAGCAACATTTCTTCAGTTCTGTAAGCCCTGATCAAAGGGCTTGAGAGCGCTGCCCACTGTGCCTCACTTGCGCTAAGATCTCTGAGTTGTTATAGCAGCAGCAAACACATCGAACTGTTTCCAAAAGAAACCCTCCCATCTTGGGTTACAAAGTTTATAATTTTCCTTGTTTGTAAAGAGAAACAGCAATTGCCTTGTGTGAGCTGGTGTTTGATTCTGGAGTGAAGGCTCTACTGAATTTGACAGGACAAAGGACTTGCTTCCAAAATCTTTTTTCAGTAGTTCTTGCAGGGTTATATTTTCTGACGAAATGTGAGTGTTTTCTGTGAATAATCTGCTACATCTCCGTGGAGAGAAGGGCAATCAGTTTGTACAAAGCTTCAAGTTTGGACTATCAAATAATTATTTTATTCAAAAAATTACCATAGAGGCAGTTGGCCACTGCTTAATTTGAAAATACCTAAGAAACCCTTGAAGCACAGGTGTTTTCTGATCTGTGTAAAGTTCCCTGTGACTTGCAGATTCCTGCACTTCCACAGATATTTTGTTTTGAGGAACTTGCCCCAGCAAAGAACAGGTATCGAACATTTCACTAATTAAAAAAGTCAACATTAAAAATGGCTAATTGAATGCATACAAATAAACATAGGCTGTGTAACCTCGGCCATGTCACAGTACAAAAATTAATAACAGGAAAGACTGAAATTTACCCAGCAGCATATATACAGCAGTGACTACACTGGATATACCTGACAGTGAAGGTTACAACACCAATCATCAGGTCTTCTCCATCCTGACAATGCCATTTACAACAGTAACTCTTCAGCTCTGCTTCGCACTCCTAAAAATGGATGGAAACAGTTATAGCAAATTGTTTCTTATGGAACCGCTTGGTGTCTTTACAAGCCACTTACATTTGAAGCAGGATCCACGGTTTGTAGCGTATTCTAAAAGTACCCATGTAGGCTTTCATATGGCATTACACTGTAAAACAAATCCATAATGTGTGAAAATCAGGTTTATATCAACCTGCAGAGGCCAGTTGATAAAATTCATGGACCAATTCTTAAAATCTAAGCTATAAAGAGAATGAAATGTATTAAAAGATTTAAGGTTTATAAAAAGTAACCTTTTAATACCATATTTTTACTTTACAAAAATATCGAAATAATTCATGAGTTTTTCACTCTGCACCAGCTTTAAAAAAAATACTATCAAATTTTGACTTGCACCTTTAATGCATCTGAAAGCACCATCAGGGGATACTTTTAACATAAAGGAGGATACTATTGACTAGATTTAGGGAGGTATTTAAAACCCAAAAGCTTGCAGCAAAAGCACTCTATTACAAGAGATTCAACGTAATTTTTAGACGTATCTGGACACAAGTCTTGAACAGGCAGAAGAGGGTCTTTCAGGTAACTTGCTCATATTATACTTCGGTGAATATACTTACTAAGAGGTGGCTGAAAGCCTTTAAAAGACATCACTTTCACCTTGGGTGGGTAAAATCAGAATTGTCTCTACACATTGAGAACTTGATTGGTGTTTCCTGCTTCTTGTTCTGGTAGGGCTCATGCCACTCATTATCTGTCCCTCAGGCAATATTAACCTTGCAGTTATACAATGTTTGGCACTAGAAGGGTATGGCATGTCACAGTCTCTTGTCACCCCTGCATACATTCACATACTGAATCATGCATTCTCAGTCCTGATACAGAGAAGTTTCAATGTGTTCATCTCCTTGTAGTTTCTTCTGAAATATCTGAATGGGGAGCTCCAAAAAGTTTTGAATATGAAAACTATACTTCCCTGTTCTTTTACTTTTTTTTTTTTTTTTTTTTTTGCAAATTGAACACTGAATCATGATTATCATTTAATTTACGTCACCATGTGCTAGAGCTCCTTATTACTCCTGAAAACCAGAAGTGAGCTGCATAGGGTTTCTGTTGAAAGTAACATAAAGAAATTAAATCACATTTGAAAAGACTTTGAAATTCCACAGAAAACAAACAGTTCCGGTAGTGCTGATGTTTATGACCTAATTAATAAGAATTTAGTTTATTTTCCATTGAGAGCCTTACAAACATGGTGATGTATCTTTTTAATTAAGAACTATTTTGCAAACCTATTCTAACCTGAATGGTTGATTTATGGGAGTGTTGAAGACTACTATGCTCCTATTTTTTTCCCAGAAAACAGTTTTCATAACAGCAACATTGAGTGCTACAGTTCTGTAAATTCTGAAAAGGTTTTGTTTGTTTGTTTTTGCCATTGATTATACAAATATCAATCATTCATTTCTAAAATAAAATGCACTACTGGCTAAAGTGGAAAGCTCTGGTCAGAGCCTTCCTATTGGTTTGATTCTAAGTACTGTGCAGCCAGAGTTTCATAGCAGCAAGGAGTCGTGGGTGAGTTTCCCCAGCTGAAGTAACTGATCTGTATGAGTGGGTCAGGGTCTGGGTTTTTCTGAGGCTTTCAGGTGATGCTGCTGTATCAGTGTCCTGCAGACAGACTGTACACAGTAGATCAAATGATAATCATGATGATAGCCAGACTAAGAACACTACAGCTTGCTGCTCTACTTGTAGTACGCAGTTTAGTTATTCCTATAGCCCTACTGTCAACCCTTAATTTGGACTGCAACATTGGAGCTTCTTCAAGCTGTGTTTTTGTTTTGTTTACAATGTGGTTTCATATTCCAAGCGCTCCTGGATAAGAGCATCATCTTTATACTGTAGCCGTGGAGGAGCAGGGGAACATTCAAACGCTAGGATCGCCTTCCTCAGGCTCCTGTCCAACACGTGTCTCTCCCATGCTGGGTATCTGTTCCTGAACAGATCGATTTTAATGACAGACTCCTCAATCCTTGGTGGTCGGGATGAAGGTGTGGACGGTGCAGTGGGTCTCACCTGAAAGACAGGCACACACCCATCCCTCTCTGCGAATTTTTGATCCCGCTCGCTCGTGACACTCCGGTTGTTGGAGATGGACCGTAGAGTGTTTGTTGCCACTTCTGGGGGTAGGCTGAAGGCAGTGGCAGGGGCCTCACAAGCACAGCTTGGCGACTGCCCAAACCTTGGTCCGTTGGGGTGAAAGAAGGCATAGTACATGAGCATAAAAACAATGCCTGTTAAAAAGCTGCTGAACACTACACAGAGTGCTGGTATGGCAAATGCATCAGAGATGGGTGGGGCCTTGTACAGATACCAGAGAGCGCTCAAGGCGGTGTTTTCTAAAAGGATCACAAAATAATAAATGAAAAGCCTACAGCGTGTCCTTCCTTCCTTGACATTGAACCAGCTGAAGATATAGATTATCCCAACAACCATGTCGAAAACTATCTCCTCCCATTTAGTGATGCAAAACTCTGTCTCGCAGTGGACGATCCAGAAGGTCATGATGCACCAGTGCAGCACGATGAAGATCCCAAAGTACAGCTGGAAAACCGAGGCAAACAGAGCAAAAGTGATAACCCTTGCTGCAATTGTGAAGAAATGCCAGCAAAACTGGATTATAACAGCCATGTAACTGATGGGTTTCTTGTCATCACGGGAGTCACGGAGGGCCTTTTGGTAGGAAGCCAAAGCCCAAGCCAGGGATACAAGAGATGCTGCAGCAGTAAGACCTAGGAGGAAACAGGAGATGCAGTTAAGGCATTGTCAGTATATCAGCACTTAATTGAAACCAGTGAGATTCTTGCTGCTTTAAATGCACTCTTCACCACTCACATAATAAAATTTCTTACTCCTCCTTTGGCTCAGCCAGCACTGAGAAATGGACCTCTACTTCCGAGATTTCATTCCCCTTTTAAGCACACTGGTGTGCTGGATACACACAAACACGAGCAGCTAGCAAACTACACTCCAAAATGCTTCTCTAGCAATTTTAGCAGGACCCATTGCGGTTATTGTTTTAAAGAAAGAATATGAATTTTCTGACTTTGATAGAAGCCTAATATAAAGCAACCAAGTCTTTCTAATTAAAACATCAACATTGTATACATATAAACTAAATCAATAGCAATGGAAGCATAAATCTGTATTTTTAAAATAAATTAAAGTAACTCTTGTTGCATCAAAGTTTAAACTAGCTGCCTTACTCTTGCTGAGGGAAAAATATTGCCCATTTTGATATTTCCACCACTTTTAAACAGAATTTTAATAAGTAGAAAATGTCAAAACTTTTATTTTCTTCCAGTTGGGAATTAAGTTTAGGAATGTTGGAATCCTCCAATGAATTAAAATTCTGAGTACAGAGCCTTTTAAAGAAGGGAGTTATGACTTACTATTGATATAGCCATTCTGTCTCCCATATATCACAGAATTGTTTATTTATAAGGCCCTGAACTATAATATTTCTGGAAAACCTGTCAAATGTGTTCCACAAAAAGAACTGAATATAGAAGGATTTCTCATAAGATTTACAAACATTATTTTTGTGAAAATAATTACTATTCACTTGAAAATACAACAAATATAAAACAATTTAAAAAAAAAAACTTTTCTACATTTATTTTGAATGTGTATTTTTCTTTTTTCCTCAAGTGAATATGATTATTGTTAGTAGGTAAATTTAAAAAAAAAAGTTGCTTTGCAACTGAATCTAATTTTTAAACTAATCTGTTACTTCCATACACTACCCGAAAAATACCTTACATTCCCATTTAAGAAGCGATGTAGTTCATCATAATTATTCAAATGCTTAACATTTACATAGCATTCTGTTAGAAATGAATGATAATTCTTCTTTACTAGAAGATTAATTTTTATTTACTTACAACTCGTATCAAGCTGCTTTGGAATGGAAATAGGAATTCAATTGAAATGCAAAAACCAAGCCTTTTAAGTATATTTATTATTTAAATAAAACTGGAATAAATATGTTGTATACAGTGGAAAAATGTATCAAACATTTTATACTTAAAACAGGTTTATTACCAAAGCAAATTTTTTATACAGTTAATGAATGAATTCATAAGTCTCAGCATCCCAGACTGAGAATTTATTCATAGACCATTTAAAGATAATGATGCTTCAGCTTACTCTATTTCTAAGCAGTTCCTTAACTTTGAACTAGTTATTGAAGTAAATCAAACTGAAATGAAGAAAACATGTCTTTTGCCTGCTGTTAAAATCTAACTAATTACTTCAACAACCTTTGGTTCTGGATGCATGAACAATGTTTTCCTTCCCTGTTCAATAGCTTTCCTTAGAATCAAACCATCAAGAATATATTACTTAAATATTATAAATTTTATGCAAATTTTGTTAATACAGAGTGGTAAGTTTAAGCCTAAACACATGTTTTTACTCGCTTTTGAAAAAAAAAGTTTATTTTAAAACAGAAAAATGTTGGTTATGGATATAATATCTGATTCTGAAGGAAAAAAGATCTTTTTAAGCAATCCACCTGGCTTAGCACACTAAGATTTTGCTCAGCAGGCAGTACAGAGGGATTCATTGCTTTCAGGAGGGACTGTGTTTGCCAGCATTTCTCCCTCAGTCACTGGCAGGGTGCTAATTATGTTGTGAGCTCCCATGAATGCATGAATTTAAAAACCTTTTGTTTTAAAAATAAAAATGCTAACAAACAATCAGTAGAAATATAGAACAAACTTAGGATTCCAGGGAACATTTTTAATAAAACTTCGTTATTTTTCTTCCCATGCAGATGCCTGGATGTCAAAACACCAATGTTGCTTCTGGAATCCTCCTTCACAGAGGGAATAAACTACCAGAGATAAAGACAGGAAGGAGACATGGTATAAATTGTTATTTTCATTTCTGACATGTACATTTGCTTTTCACACTGGGCTGCCTTTCAGTGACCATTATCTCTGGAGATAACACTAACAGTTGAAAACGTAAGTTCTCATTTTCCTGTAAGTATGTTTTAAGTATTGAAAAACCTCAGTTCAGTTCCCTTACAAAATGAAAAGTTTGGAAAGGTAGATGAATAGGATAAAAGATAAGAGAGTCTTTCAATACAAATGAGCCACTCCAAGCAAGAGCTCAAAAATAGCATTATCAGTGCAGGAAAGAATAATGTGAGAGAGAAATCCACGTATTTTCTTTGCAAATCTAACTTTAATGACTTCACACTCTCCCCCAGAGGTTTGTAGAGATATCATCAGTTTTGCATTAGGAGGTGTAAAATCATTCAATAAAGCACACAGACTATTCCAAATAAAATGTCAAGATTCATAGGAATTTCCAAGGTTCTAATGCTAATTAATTCATAGTCATTGTCTGGGACAGAAAGAACCAAGTACAATAGCAACATAATTCTGTTATTTAAATAGTCATTAATATGGAAACATTCTTTGCTTTTACAGAACAAACTCAGGGATCCTGGCATACAGCAGAGAAAAGGAGACAAGGGAATGTACAAAAGGGAAGAACTGCCAGTTAAATTATTATGTATCTACTCTCGTGCTATTGGCAGTAGTGTTAGGGATATAGAGCTAAGATAAGGCTAAATGCTTCATGGGCACCATCCATTTTTCTTTAAATAACAAGCACTAAAAAATTATTAAAAGCACAATTAATAATGAGAGCAATAATGTAGAAGTGATGCAAATGGCAGTTTGCTAATAAAGAAATGTCACTATATAAATAATTCACTGGGAATGGTTAGAGATAAAGTGAATTACTGTAGCACTGAATAGCTAATTCATTAATTGGAACACAGTGATACATTTGCTGAGTGTGTGTTTGTAGAAACCTCTTTATCCATATTGCAAAAGAAGAACTAAAATAAATTTCTGTTACCAGCAAAACAAAACTGGCATTAACATGTCACCAAGAAAAAAGAATAGAATGTCCTATAGACCTGATGGAAAACAGACAATTTCTAACAGTGCAGGTGGTTTAACTTCAGCAGTCAGGAAGGCTTATTTGCCATTCAGAAATGAACAGAGAAGATTGGACTGTGATCTGTGGAGCCACCATTCATAAAGGACAAGCAGCAGCTTTCCTGCTTGCTTCACACTGCTTCTTCAGGCGCTGCAGCAGCTTTCTGGTGTATTTGACAGTCTTGAGTCTTGTATTTAGGGTCTTGATCTTGGAATTTAAGATAAACTAGCCATTCTCAGTGAATATATACTCAAGAAACTATATGCTCAACTGTTGCAGACTGTTAAAAGCACAAGAATGCAGGAATTCTTTAAAAAAAACATGAAAGCATGTTCCTGTTTCTTCCTTTTCTAAAGCTGAACCTTCAAGTTCTGCAGTATGTGATTTGGTATCAAATTTGGGCACCTGAAAAACTCTGATCAGCAATTAGTTGGAAGTGTACCTACCCACCTCCGGCCTTTGTAGCTTAGCCCATCAACACCAGTCGAAGCAGTGAGACTAACTAATAATGCATTGTACTAGAACAACTTTCTGTCAGGAATTAATTAGAATCTGTTTTGAATGAAAAAGGCAATTTAACCTCTTTTATTCTGTTAATGGTTTGCATTGCTTAATTATATTGTTTGTATAAAGGAATGACAACTTTGTAATTACAGATAAGATTCAGATGTCCTTAAGAGAGTGTACTTCCTGTCTGAAAACTAAGAACAGAATCGCCTTGATTGAATTATAATTTTAACTTCCTTCCCTGGAAATGATTCATTTCTCCGTATATAAGAGATGTTCTTGCATTTTATAAAGCATGGCATATCTGTACTGGTATTTCAAATATAATACATAATACACTGCAATGAGCTACAGCTCATTAAAGACAAGATAAAAAACCACAAAAATTATTTTCACCAATGAAAGCAAACATATAAGGGAAAAGAGAATGTATATAGAGATTGATCTATTCACAAATGTAGTATTATTTCAGGGAAGCAAGCTCAAATAGCTACAGGAGAGCCAATGAAGTTCTTCTCAACTGTATTTGTGAGAAATCTGACTGAAATGTTCATGAGTAATCCAAACAGAATTGGTCACAACAGGCAAGGGTTTTCCATATTGCACCTCTGCTTGGCAAGTCACAACTTGATTGTATCCTGCTGACACCTCTGCCTTTGCATTAGGGTTCACCCAAACATGCACAATGTATTTAACTTTGACAAAAGCAATTCAATGCCTAAGCAGTATATATGATTTATTAGATTGTATTTTTCTCCCACTCCCACAATATAACCTTTCGACTAGAATGTAACTGAAAGAAATATGGGTCTCATTCTCACACTAATTTTATCTTACTCGAGATTTGTACTTGAGAGAGTTAAGGCATATTCAGGTCCATAAGCTATTTTTTTTCTAATCACATCAGTCCATAAATCTTATCTAGAATAAGTACAGAACACCTCAGGTCAGCTGAAAACCCTACAAATGAATGAACTGACCAGAGAAAATGCTCCTTGACATTCAACCTGATTTCAGAAATCAAACTCCTGCCAAGGCTTCTATTTCTGCTTCAACCTCCTTTTAAAGCTTGTACTCATCTCATAATTTCCAGCAGTAAGTTAATGTAAAAGCAGGAATACCAAATGCAGCAGGATATGTGGGCATGACAACATTGCCTAGGATCTGGGACCATGACACATTTTTTAAGAAAGTCTTTTTTTACGAGCTTCCTACCCAGCTGGAGAAGCGACATTATATGTATCCAAGCTTCCAGGTGCTTTTCTGAACCAAAGCCAAGGATCTCTAACATCCATAGTCCCCCCTTAAGGCATTAATCCTGTAGGAAACAGTATATCATGACTGTATCCCTCCAGCTTCCGAAAATGGCTTGCTCTATTTACACAGTTTCTGCCATGCTGCTCTACAAGTATAGCCACAAGCTTGAAGTTCACGTGTCTATCCTAGCAAAAACAGTAAAATGTGGAGACCTTGCAGGCAGCTTGACAATAGTCTGTGGGTTTCTGCACTAGTTCTTTTATTCCCATAGTCGTACGGCAATGCACGACATGGGATATGTACCACACTTTCACATGTGGTTTAGTACACAGGATGCTTTGCATGCTTCAGGGGCAGCTTTTGATCATATCAGAGACTGTGTTCTCAGTATGTGTTTCATGCTCATGGGTCTCATTCCCCGACCAATACTGTGAGATGAAACCTAAAGATGAAGCTTACTTTTTAATGCTTTCCTATTATCTAAAGGGGTATCAGTATAAACTCTTGCCCTCTTTGCTTCCTTGATGAATGCAGACGTAGCCTGCTGGGGTAAGCTGTAGCACTGTACTGAAGTACCCATGCTGGAAGCCGTCCTTACAGCCTTAAGTGTCTATCATCAGGTTTCATAGTCAGGGACATTTCAGGTACAAGGACTGTTGCTGACAGCCTTTGTGGGCACATTTCTTTTTTCAGAAGAGGGAAGCACTGCTAACTTAATGTCTGCAGCCAGGTCCGACCCTTTAAAATATGCTGTATGCTGATATTAACATATCATTCTGTACTCCAAGTTTTGTGGCCTTGTTGCCCAGGGTCTTTCTCCATAAGCATGTTGCCAAGGTAATTGTATTACTTTCCCACATCAGCCAGTTTGTCTTGTTACATTAGCTGTCCTAAAGCATAGCCAAAGGCTTTCTGCACAATTGAAACAAGCTGCTTGAGGTCAGAAAGGGACTTTTTGCTTCTCTCTTTGAGGACACTAGATCTGATTGTGCCCAGACAGAAAAAGCACCTTACTGAAATATTCCACTTCTGTAGTTTTGCTTAGACTGCTCTTTATCCACAAACATGGGTAGCAGTAGTTCTAGTAGTTCTTATTTACAGTGTTTGCGACAGGCTGCATTCAGAAGTGGGGATATTCAAGGCCATATAGGTGGTTTCATCAGTTCAAATGCCAACACTTGGTTCAGCTTTGTCCCTGTGTACTGTGGGTGGGGTAATGCAGCATAAGGGATGACAGGAACTCTTCCTTGTTGAAATGTAAGTCAGATTTATGTCTGATATTACTTCTCCTAAGTGCTACGCAATGCTTAGAGAACATGCTAGCATACAAAAGAATAATTTATCTCATGATTACTTTGAGTTGCTTGATGTAGATACTTCTGGTGAGACAGCTTGTGCCTCCACAACAACTTACCATTGCCCTGGAAGTCTAGAAACATTATATATATATATATATTAAATATTACTTTCAACCTTGCTAATTTTACCTATTCCTATTTTTTTTTCTGGTGGTGGTTTGGACTCTGTGTAGAGGACCAAAGTCAACTGACAGAAGTTTGGCTTATTGTACATACCTTTAGCAGACTCTTAGGCTCTGTACCTGACACCTGCCTAACGATTTGCCTCTTGCTGCACTCAAGGTAATATCCACTTCAGCAAGTCTGTTAGACATACTGTTGAGATGCTTCTGCTGAGCACCCGTCCTGATCATAGCTTTAAAAAGGTCTACGGCTGAATGATGGTCATAATTTTATTTCAAGCTAACATCAAGAACAGTTTCCCTTTGCTTCTCCCCCAAATCCAAACCAAGTCTTTTACCTAAATTTTGATGTTAGTATCTCAGGAGTTCTTTCGGAAACTATGGGTAAAATCTGCTACAGATAAAGAAAGTCAGCTTATCATGCAGAGACCACAAGAACCATGGAAGCTGGACTTCTCCTGTCTTTCAGGAGACCACAGTCAGTAATTCATGCCTCTTTCTTCACAGACAGCTAATGATGAATGGGTTTTGGGGCACAACAACCAAAAGCTCTTCCACCTTCTCATAAATCTGTAAAAGTAACTGCCTAAGATATCTGAACTGAAGTCATGCTGCCAGAATATGCTAGCTAAGGCCCGTTACTAGCTGAGTGAGCATCTTTGGTGATCTCTTCTCCTCCCCCACAAGTACATTTCCCTAATATTTTTTTACTTTCTTGTTCTACTAAAGTCGTATTATATTTATAAGTTACAATTCAGGAGTTCTTATTAGCCACTAATCAAGTCCAGTCCTTCACAGGCAGTGACAGCCATCAGGTACTCATGTATGTCATGCAGTCTGTACACTGCTAGGTTTGGCAAGACAGCATGAGATCATTTTGCCTGTTAAGAAGCTAAACAGACTTCTGTACTTTCACAGCTAGACTCCTTGCCTGTTAGGTAATTTGGTATCTTTATATTCCAGTGAAGTATGTGCAGCATAAACATACCCACTGACTCCAGGCTCATTTCCACAATTTGTACATTTCTTTTTGGCAAAAAGTGCTTTTGATGTCTTGAGGTTGCTGCAAGTAGCTTATAGTAATCAAGGGTTTATATGGAGACTGCAGCAACCCCAAGCAGAACAAGACTCCTGCCATTACCTCTCGAGGAGAAACAACATGACAACACAATGCTAAGCTAAAGATAGGGCACCATCTATGGGAGAAGGCTCCATCTGCACTGCTTGGTACAATGCACTGCACATACGACACGTTCCATAGCATTTCTCCCTGCTGCCCAACAGCAGAAAGAGAAAAAGATGCAATCTACTAGACACATAAAAAATCCTGTTAAAACATAAGTTTTAAGGAAATGCCTTTCTGTCAATCCACATTTATGTGATTTTGCCTTTATTTTTCTATTGAGCTTTTAAATGCTTTTGCTTATGTAACTTCTGGAGAAAGTTTCTCTTGGTATATTCTACTGATTCGGAGGAACTGGCCACCCATATTTTCATTCCATGGTTGGTGACAAGATCAACCGGAATTATTTTATTGGAAACACTTTGGAAAAATATTCATCGAGAGAAAAAAAAAAAAAGAAAAAAAAAGATGTACACAGTAAACACTATTTAGATTTTTTTCAGTCTTTTAGGAAGACAAAATATATTTTTCCTTTAGAAAAATGCAAATATATATTCTTTTTTAAAGACAATGTACTTAGTCTGCAGCAGTGCATGAGGATGAATAGGGAGAAAATTAGTACTTGTTTCTTTCACACAGTCACTGTGGTCACCTGTCCCAAGGCCTGTGTGCTGTCCTTCCCAGTTCACAGGGCAGTGGCCTGCCAGACCCTGGCAGCTGGCTCGGGTTCGCTGTGGGTATGCGCTGAGCCCCTACATCAAAAGATGTCAGGAAAGTAAAACTTCAGAATAACAGCTCTCAAAGCAACAACACAAAAGCCAGAACCAAAACAATACATGATTTGGAAACTAATCTGTCAAAGTGAAAACATGGTGGTGCTAGAAGCAGCATTGGTTTCCTAATTAATTTGGGATGAAACTGTTTTCCAATGTACTGGGTGTCAGTGCCCAGGTGGGGTGGCCTCCATGAGGAGAGGCCAGGGCTTCCCTGTGCTGGGCACAGCCGGTTCCAGTAGGTTCCAGCTGGCCCCAATGGAGCCACTGCAGGGCACGGCTGAGTCCTTCAGCCAAGATGGTGGCGCCTCTGGGAAATCATATTTAAATCAAAGGCAGAGGAGAGTGGAAAAGAAGAAAGGGAGAACAGCAGTGTAAGCACCAGGGTGGGAGAAGAAGGAGGAGGTGCTCCAGGCGCCCGTGGGAGTGGACCACCATGGTGAAGCAGGTATTTCCCTGTAGCCTGTAAAGGACCATGGTGGAGCAGGTATCCACCTTGCAACTCATGGATATTTCTTGAAGGAAACCGCAGCCTATGGAAAGCCCACACTGGAGCAGGTTTATCCTGAAGGAACTGTAACCTGTGGGAGGGACCCCATGCTGGAGCAGAGGAAAAGTGTGAAGAGGAAGGAGTAGGAGAGACAAAGTATTATGGACTGATGCAACCCCCCATTCCCCATCACTTCACCCCCCTCGGGGAGGAGGTAGAAGGGTCAGGAATGAAGGAGTGAAGCTGAGGCTGGTAAAAAGAGGATGCAGGGTCAAAGGTGTTATTTTAATCTGTCTTGGTTTCTCACTATCCACACCTATTTTAACTGGCAATAAATTAAATTAATTTTTGACAAGTCAAGTCTGTTTTGCCTGTGATGGTAATTGGTAAGGGATCTTCCTGTCTTTGCCCCAGCCCACATAGTTTTTCATCCTATTTTCTCCCCCCATGCTGTTGAGGAGGGGGAGTAAGGGCAACTGATTTCAATCCAAGGTCAACCCACCATATCCAGTGTTCTTACCACAATATATTTTTGCATGCACAAACCATACATGTGGTCATTAAAAAGCAACGTTCAGGCACCAGGGGCCAGGCTGTATCTGCTCCTCCCAAGACTATTAAAGAAAAATATTTCCTTGCACATACATGGAAACATACCTCAAACTTCCTTAAACCCTCACAGAATCACAGAATGTTAGGGATTGGAAGGGACCTCAAAAGATCATCTAGTCCAACCCCCTCACCAGAGCAGGATCACCTACAGTAGGTCACACAGGAACGCATCCAGGTGGGTTTTGAAGGTCTCCAGAGAAGGAGACTCCACAACCTCTCTGGGCAGCCTGTTCCAGTGTCCTATCTCCTTCCTCTGAAATGAGTCCCGCTACCTGCCAAGACCCTACAAGGCAGTGGCCGTCTCAAAGAATGGATGTTTGAGAATATCAAAGCTGCCACATAATTTCCTGAGATTTAATTAGATGATGTGGGAGCAGAACACACCTAATACCTGAGAGGACTGGAGAATTACTACAATAACAGCTTTTCTGTGTCTGTAAAGTATAAATTCTGGAAAAAGGAAGCACACATCAACATTTGTTTTAATTTAATAGTCAAAACAAATTTACTATATTACATATATATATATATATTAGTGAAACATGCACAAAATTCAATACTTCAGTGATGCATTTCATGGATATAGAGATATATTTAAAGTGGGTTAGAATGATAGTCAGTCAGTGTACAGCACAGAGCTTTGCCTCATGAACACTGAGTGAATCTCATACTTGTGTTACAATAAGCACATAAGAATTCAAAAGTTTCAAAACAAGGGAGAAAACATCCCTCCAAGAGATATTTACCTTCACCTTAAAATGCACATTTTTTTTGAGTCTGACTTTATCTACCTTTGGTTTTCAGCCACTGATTTGGCCGAAGTTCTGTAGAGTTCAAACAACTTCAGTGTAACATTTCACAGACTTTCAGAATTTTAAAAGCAAAGGTTTCCAGGATATCAGTTTTCCCCTTAGAAGCCCTCAGTACCTTTGAAATAGCATAATGTCAGGACATCCTTAGAGATACCCTTTTCTTTCATATGATATGGAAGTGGCATCATATATAGCCCTCCCGATAGCTCTAAGGCTCTTAATAATTTGCGTGGCTAAATGAATATCCACAGAAATGGACATAGCAACTTTAAAACAAATTTTAAATATCTGAAGACAATTTTCCTAAGCCTGAAATGAACTGGTGAAAGATATATATTCTTACTATTAACCAAGCTTTCTGATGTGTTTTGCACCAGAATCCCGCAAGCAAAAGAGCTTGAAATGACCATAATGGCTGTAATATAGCAGAACAGATAAGAAATAGTATCTGGTGGATCCAAACTATCCCTTCTTTTTTTTACAAGAGATACTGAATATCGTAAAATACACATAGCAGTTTCACACTGGCTCTAGAAACGTCTGTTGAGGATTTGGAAGAGGAAGGGCTAAAGCAATATTACAAATACATCAGAGATTTAATTTTTTTAAGATATTGCACTAGCAGTGGCCAGCATCCAACACAGATGAGACTACAAGCCAAGGCATGTTTTGGCATGGAAAATACCCCAAATGCCTTATACTAAGATTTATTACAAATCAATAGCATGGGGCCAGGTCACTGGCAATGAAACACTGACTCCATGCAGAAAGATAGCATGGGGCCATTACTCCCCTTAAATCTCCTTAAACCATAAGTTTAGGATTGGCTTTCAGTGGTTCATAGGCTCATATTGGTTTTCTGAAAGGGGATAAATTTCAGCCTCCTTAAGCAACTGGCATTTCTCCGACTTGCATGTTAAAGTAATTCTTAAATTAGTACCTTATTTGACACACATTTGTCTAAGAAATATTTTACATGTATAGCATTTTTCTGTGTTTCCCTTTCAAGCTTCTCTAAGCTTTTCAGCTCTGAAGAGATGCTGAGGATAATACCTCATACGGTGCTCAGGGACAAAAGGCAATTAGTATCACTCTGAAAAGGAAATCGATTTAGCATTTGTGCAATCCCTCTTAGCAGAGGGAAAACTGGAGCTGTTACCTTTGTCTGGTACATGATGCTATTTAAGTTTCCTCTGGATCAAACTGAAATATTACAGTTCTCACTCTTTGTTATGTTTCTTTCACTTTGAAAAACTTCAGATACATTTTCACAGTAATTCATTAGACTTGTTTTTCTGTTAGTGGAAAAGCAATCACTAACCTCCTCTCCCCCCTCCCAAAAGAAAATCCATGTTTTCACCTACTGTTCAGATAACATAAATTAAAGCAAAGTCTAACTAACTGATTTGAATAATATTCAGCATATTCTGGGAAGTCTGGGGATTAACTTCAGTTCTACCTCATGACCAGTTTTGGATTATTTTAGATCTCATGTTTGTATCTTTGTGTTCAATATTAGTTATAAAGGAAGGATATCTATAAAAAGGATACATATTGTTACCAGGAAGGAAGCTCTACAACTATATCTCTACTTATCTCGGATATATCTAGAATATGTCCATATGATGTACATAGGTAAATATTATGTATCTGTCTACACTGTATAAGTACAGTATATTTAGATTTATATACTACATACAGACAGACAAACTGGCACAATTTGAAGACTCCAAGAAAAATAATGACTCAACATTTCCTCTGAAAAGCTTTTTCAATATTTATATGTGGTCTGTGCCAAAAAATTGCACCTCATTGCAAAATTAAATTAATCTAATTTCAGTTGCTGGTGCTTCTCTAGAAGATTGAAAAAGCTTCCCTGGCTCCTGCTATCAAACATTTTTTTCATGTACAAGTACCCATAGAGAATGATCAAATTAGTTCTTCAACCTTTTCCCAATATTCTAGGCTGATCAGTCCCTTGAAGTCTTACATCCATGAGGTTGATCAATGGCCTCTGGGACCATTTTGTTCCCCTTCTTTGAATTTCCTTCAGTAGCTCCATCCTCCAGGAGATGTGAGTCACAGAAGAGGACACAGGCTTTTAACAGGGATCTTACTGGTGGTGTTCGCAGTGGTATGTATCTATGGCCTACCTTCCTTCTACACCCAGGGATCAAAATAAGGCCCGAAGCCACAGCGACACTGAGATCTCACAAAAAGCTCTTCTCTCTGCTGACTGCTGTGTCATTTTCTGAATTACTGTCTTTTAAGACAGAGATTTCCCCATCCTATAGGTGTAGTCTGTGTTTCTGATTCACAAATACACTTTTCTGTATTAAAACATAATTCGTTGGATGTGATAATTTTGAGCAAATGATTCAGATAAACCTGTGACAGTAACCTGTCCTACGCTCTATTAACTACCCTCACATCTCTGTGCAAAGCCTGGGAAAATTTAACCGTCACTGGAAGCCCAGCCAGTAAATATTACATATCATCATTCATAACACTATTAAACAAGATGAGAGCAAGGACAAGTATTTGGTAGGTGCTGCTAAGCATTTCCTCACTCATTCTTTCCTAATTTTCACATCCATCTAGAAGACAGCTTTCAGTTCACTTAATGTGAGCCCTACTCTCTCCTACTTCAAGATCTCACATGATTTTAAGTCCCATGAACTTAAAAAAAATTTAAAACATTATTCATTATAGTCGCTGTCATCATTCTAACTTGTAAGCTTTTCAGTGAAAGATAACAGGTCTGGGTAACAAGACCTAACATTCATGAAACAATTGTTTGCCGAATTCTACTATCTAGCCTCTAATTCTTTGTTAGCTGAATACACAGTTAACCTTTCTATTACACTGAATTAATGTCAGGCTAATCTTTACTTATTTTTTATCTCTGTGCACCTTTTCTTTTATCATTTTAAGACTTGCTTCTTTATGCATCTGCACATCAATCTGCTCCATGGTAATTTTCAAGAACAAGTGATTTCAACAGAATTTGATACAGAAATAGATGTCTCAAAGAGATCACGTTCTGGAAAGTTCAGGGAAAATGACAGCTAGAGAAAGGTCCAAAGAAGTGTTCCCACTGAAAGGAAAGCAGACTTCAGAAGTTTTTATGCCTGAATTTCAGGCATTTTTATGCCTTCAGACATTTTCATTCCAAGAGACAGGGACCAATTAGTAAGTGAATAAATATGTTCCTGGCAGCTGGCAAATCTATGTAGCTATAACTTTGAGCTAAGCCCAGCAGATATTGCCTCTTACCTATCTAAACTCAGAGTCATAAGAGAGAACTGGGGACAAGGCAGGGAGTGACCAGTACAGTGTGGCAATCCAGGGGATCTGAGGAAAAAGTGGAGAAATTTTGAGGGTGATGGTTAAGGGCAGGGTAGCAGTAGGAAACACTGTGTGAGAAGGCTATAAGGACATTATGTGTTTGTTCCTACAGTAAAGATAGAAAGAAGCCAGTAGGAAATAAGGCTTCATTATTTTTGCTGCTTGAAGAACCTATGAAATTATATTAATAGGCACTCTGCTTTTTTGGAATTCACCTGTTTCAGTGTCTATAGACATCTGCAACAGGGTCCTCCAAGCTAGAAACAGTATAGTTCAGGCTGGAAACAGAACACAAACAGGGCCCTGTAACTGGAACTCAAAACTCAGACTATGTTTTAGAGATCACTTAGCATTTACCTCAAAGAGCAATGAAAAAAGTATTAGTTTTACAGCAGTGTGACTTTAAATCAAGTTCTCTGCAGACACAAAGGGGGAAGTGGCAGTCAGCTGCATATCTAATATTTATTTGATTTATTGGTTTGTTGATATGGTGTGACAGCAGATTAGCAAGGCACTGAAGATGATCAAGAAGTTACCAATTCCCATCACTGGTACATTTTTACAAACAGAATAATAATAACAACGCATTCAATCTACACTAGTAACCTAACACCACTAAATATTTTGATGCAAAAATCCAGTGTTTTCTCAACAACAGTAGCGGTAGCAAGAACTGATAAAAGCTCAGAAGCAGTAGCTCTAAACCTATTGGTGAATACACCACACCCACAAAATGCCTCCACTTTGGTCCACCTTAAATGTCCTGATTTGGAAGGGAAACAGGATAGAACATCTGCCCATGATCGGGGCAGGGGCAAGTGAGGATATGCTATTTCCCTTCAATTGTGGTAGTTGTTTGAATGTGCAACAGTGAACAATTCATTCAGCCTGCAGAAAAAAGCTTATGCTTGCTACTACTACCTTTAGATAATTTGTTTCTCTCAGTCAATTAAAAAGATAGGTGATCCTCCAAAAACAGCATTCATAGAAAGCTCTCTGAGCCATGCCACAAATACACTAACAAACAAAGAATCAAAACAAATACCATGAAAAAACCCATCGTATTTCAAGATTTTAAAGGTAATATGGAAATATGCTTCAAAGAGTTCACATTCCCAGTTACAGCAAAAAAAATAAAAAGTGTCATGATCAATTTGAGTAAGTGATCTCCCACAAAGAGATGAAGTAAATAGGCAAAAGCTTTTTTAATAATTGGAAGCTCTTATTAGAGCAAATGCAAAACAATTTTCCCCAAACACTCGGGCACTGGTAGAAAAAACAAAATTCACATTAATCAGAAATTCATTCAATATGCATGTAGATTGTCTCTACGGGTTTTAATGTTAGGATACCAAAATAAGATCTATTTTGAGATATTAGCATTTAATTTGAACTCTAAGCACTTTATGGCCCAATTACACGGTAATGAAGTTAACATTCTTCTGTTACTATTACTGACTATTTTGGACCAATGTATTATGGACATTGATACAGTTTAGGAATAAATGCAAAACTTGCAATAACCTAGCATACTTAAATTATTAATATTATTCACTTTCAATCTTAACCTGATATGGGAAGCAGGAGACAGAGAGACTTTCTTTTGGTTTTGTTTAGGATTAGAACAATATATGAGTACAAACTTTAGAGCTTTTTCCTTACTGTGTTTCTGAAAAGTAAGGTCTATCAAGGTGCAAGAGTGTGAGTCAATTTATGCTTTCTCAGATACTCAATGCTTTCTTTTCCTCTCACAAAGTAACTGCCATAAGCGATAGCTTAAACTTCTTATTCATTTTGATTCTGCATCTTTTCCTTCCAGTGTTTCTGCCCCTAAAAGTCTTCAGCATCACCTGCCTCTCAAGTGTTCCCCAGCCCACCTCCCTTTCCTCTTTGACATGTCATCTGCAAGGCTTTCATACAACTCTTTTCTCAATGCTCCTTTTATTTCTTGCTTTCCAACAGGTTCCCCAGCCCCTATATTTGTTTTCTCTAGAGCTGCTTTGAACCCCCAGCCCTGTCTCCTCCCTTCCAACACCCACTTCACTTGATGTCTCCACAGTCTTGTGGCTGTACCAGCACTGGGACAAGGTGCCCAGGCCTCTGCTTTCAGATACAATACCTTGATGGCTGAGTCATTGAGACCACAGCTGTGGTTCAGGAATGCATCATGGTCGACCATAAAACCTAGACAGCTACCATGTCACGCAAGCTTCTTTCAGCAGCAGGCTGGCCTAGCAGCTCACTGCTCTGGTGTCCAGCCGGTAGGTAGTCACAGACAAGTTGCACCTATTTGTTGTTATGCAGGCCTTCCCACCAAGTCAACTTTTCTGCTTTCTTTAAACAGACAGTTTTTTCAAAATGCTGTTAAAGAACTGTGGTGATTCGGGTTTTTTTTTTAAAGATCCTCCTACCTCAATGAATTCCATAGGAAACTAATATTCGTGTTAATTATAAAGAGTTAGTTTTATCAACTGATTCCTATTTGAATATGAGATGTCATACTGAGGACAAAGGTCTGCTTGCCTGAGTAACTACCAAGTGAGCAAGGATATTCACTGCTTCTTACTTTTTCCAGAGCAGCCCTCATTATCTAGGGCATTTGAATTAACTTTCTTATGTTCTGACTAATGGTCCTACTTGCTGAATTATGCAATCAGAATAACCCCTGCCTTGCGTCTCTTTTCATTTTTATTACCTCTCTTTCTCATAATGAGGTGAGAAAACCCTGAATACAATAGTCAAGTAATCAAGGTAAAATTCCATAGAATGGAGGAATATATTTGTAATTATTTGCTGTCACATTATATTTCTCTCTGCATTAAAATAATTTATGCTATTCACAGACTATCCAGATCCATAAATTCATAATTTAACATTAAAAGAGATAAAGTTATAGCCATGATCTCAATACACCCTATTCTCAGTGCAACTGCAAGAGTTCATAAACTGCTTATCTCAGAGGCTTATAGGAAATGTGAGTGATGTTTGTGCAAAAGACGTGTCTGCCAATATTCAGTTAGTAAAATACATTATTTCGGTCCCCAGTATAAGATTACCTCTCCTTTATCTGGGCTGAAAAGGTGACAAAATTTCCTCTTATAGCTCCATTGTATTCCTCTAAGCTATTCAAGCTGAGCAACATATTAGCTCCCAGAATGCGCATACTCCTGCGAATGGGATACTTTAACAAGGCTTTGCAGATCTAACGCCTTTTCTTAAAATGTTTTAGTATTCTCTACGGTCATTACATTATTCTTAAAATAGCTCATGAAGAATGTCAGTTTGACATCCATTTCCCTGATGGATGAACCAGGGAAAAAAAGAGGAACTGACTGATTTGCCTGAAATATCAAAGCCTTTTCAAGAGGAGGAACTCAGGAGTTTTAAAGCAGAGTCTATTACCCTAGCCACAAGGAACATGCCTTCAGTGGCACCTCAGTACCACTTCGCAGCAGACTCCTTGGCCAAGCTTTCAAACAACAAATTAGCCGTCTGCATTGGTACTGTGCTTATCAGTGGACTCGAGCACCACTGTCCATGAACCAGCATTGCAATCTGTGCCCGCACTGCAAAAGCCAGCAGATCAGCATAGAGTTGGATCTTTGGAAAGTTGTTTCCTGAGTGATCAGGTTACCAAAAAGATAAACAACTTGTATATTTGGGAAGCCATCTGAGTTCCATTCAATCTAACAAGAGCAACTGGGCTTTATAAATTGGTCAAAGCAACAAGGAGAAAATGTTTTCAAATTACCCTTCAACAGTACTGGGCAATGACAGGGATTTCATTCTTACAAGCACGTGGCTAGAACAAGTATCATTCAGAACAATCACAATTAGCTTTTCTCAAGAGCTATGTAAATAAAACCATCTAATCAATTTACCAGCTTTCTACATCCTAGATCAAAAAGTGCTTAATTGATCTTTTTACAATGGCAGGTGAAGTTCTGTGTCTGTGCTCACCCAAGACAGTGTTTAACCACTATCCATGAAGCATGCTGAGAATGCCTGCCACAAACACCAGCATGGTTTTGGATCAGAATGAGAGAAATCTTCCCAGAACTTTTCCAACCTTAGATGCCATTCACAAGATTACCACAGCTGTGATAGATTTGTTCAAGACTTCACATCTGTGCAAACAAACTTCTAATGGGTTTCATGCTAATTCACTGGTAATAACGGTTAGATGAACTAATTCTTCTTAGATTAGTTTTACAGAAGTGTAAAATTTCAATAGTTTTCCTCATCTGAAGGAGACTTGAGGACTGGCTATTTATGAGCATAAATTCTATGGATCATTAGCAGAATTTGGTTCGCTAAATCCTTATGAGTCTTTTGAAAATGTCTTCTCTGATATACTTAGTACAATTATTCAATCAAACACTGTGACTTAAATCTATTACTTCTGGCCAATGGCACATTCCAGCACAGTCACATCTGGTACTTCTGTACTTGTTGCCATAGGGTATATACTCTGCTGTTTAAATAGCAATTTAATAGCAGCACTGGCTAAATAAGGATGTTGGCTTAAATCCATATTTTCTGAAATATTCAAGATGAATGAAGGCAAAGATTAGCTACTTGTCTTTAAAAAAATTTTTTGTGTATTTGAAACAGAAATAAAGCAGTAATTTTATTGGCATATTTGTAAGTAGAATATTAACAAATTTCCCTAACTCTATAAAAGCTAATATACACTAGGCTACACCAACTTGAACAGAATCACTACTGCTTGGTAATAATGTCCTCAAAATAGAAGTCTATAATGTTAGCACTTAAACTCACATAATGAATGCCAGGCTATCATACCATTACTACTCTGCACAGTGTATAATTACAGAAACTGGAGAATATTCTGGGTTTGCAGTTTCTCTATTTTTGGACTGTTTGGTAAACTTGACTGGCAGCTTCTCTGTTAATTTTTTTTCTTTAACCGGCAGGGAATCAACTTGTGCAGTCATTTTGAGTGACAGCTAAAGAAAAATGATTAATAAGCAAACACCCCACACTGCATTTTAAAAATGCAAATACTATCCAGAAAAAGGAACTGAAGTAGCCAATTTGTATAATAAATGATTTTATAAGGCATGCATGATAACAGAACTGAGGAAAAATGGGATGCCAATCCAGGTGGGATGCATGCAGCAGGCATCCACAGCACAGCACAAGATGCCTTTACATCCCGAAAGGCAAACACTGCATACCTTGGCTAAAATGCCAATTAATTAAATAAATTGTTAATATAATTACTTTGCTCATTTTTTTTTTCCTGGGATGAAATTAATCAAAGCACCCTTTTCACCCTTGAAGACAAATTCTTAAATAATCACACATATTTGTCATAGGAAATGCAGATCCTTGGCCCTCAGAGTTGCTGGAGAACCAAATGAGGGAGTATGCCAATACGTTAACCTGGAATAAATTAAAGCAGCTTGAAGGTGGCTGTCATTTGCCTTTGCTGCTGACAGTTTTAAATGACTATTCATAGAATCATAGAATCATAGAAT
>NW_010327868.1:0-37235 GCF_000700745.2 Antrostomus carolinensis
TCCACTGAAGATCTGGCTTTGGCACAAAGTACATACCATGGATGAAGCCAAAAATATCATGGTTTTCCTTGTGGGTTTCAAAAAAACCCTACAAACAAACAAACAAAAAAGCCCGCCACAGAAAAGAAAAGAAAAGAAAAGAAAAGAAAAGAAAAGAAAAGAAAAGAAAAGAAAAGAAAAGAAAAGAAAAGAAAAGAAAAGAAAAGAAAAGAAAAGAAGAAAAGTTCAGCTGGAAGGAATCTATAATGGTCTTTACCTTCTCAGTAAATAAATGTTTTCTAATATCCAGTCTGAACCTCCCCTGACACAACTTTGAACCATTCCCACATGTTCTGTCACTGATATCAGGAAGAAGAGCTCAGCACCTCCCTCTCTACTTCCCCTCCTCAGGAAGCTGTAGTGAGCAATGAGGTCCCCCCTCATCCTCCTTTTCTTCAAATTAGACAAGCCCAAAGTTCTTAGCCACTCCTCAGAGGACATTCTTTCCAGCCCTTTCACCAGCTTTCTTGCCCTCCTCTGGACACATTCAAGGACCTTCACATACAGAAATACACAGAGTACAAGGTGAGGCCACAGCAGCACTGAATACAGCAGGATAATCACCAGTTCTTACTCCCTGGTTACATCGTGTTTAATGCACCCCAGGGTGCAGTTTGCCCTCTTGGGTGTCAGTCTTACAAATAAAAGAAGCCAAAGAAACATAGTAAGCCTGTCTCTAATGTTGTCCAACACTAAAAGTTGCTGAAGAAAGTGCAAGATTAATACCTTAGTAAGAATAGCACTTATAAAGTGGGCATTTTTTCTGAAACTTTGGCAATGTTAAATTTATAATGTAAATAGAGAACTGTGGTGTCCTTTATATTGCCTTGTAGAGTTACCAGATTTAAGAGGCATTGAATTGTTGGAAGAATTCCTTATCAAGAATTGTAAAATCAAGACCTTAAAACACTTAAAAGTTGATGTACTGTGGATTGTACCCTAATTTGTGTGAAGAATAATGTTACTTCAAGCATTCCAATAAAGTACAGCCTAGACACAAACACCCTAGACTACTTTCTTTGCGTTTCTTACTATTCTCAAATTATTCAATCCCTATGCAAAACTTGTGTTTTGTATTGCTGCTGAGCATTCGTCATTTTTTCTTATCTTCCATCTCAGAGAATTCTATATTGTTGTGCATTTTAATTAATAGTAGTGAGATTTAAGAATACTGAGAATAGTTTGTAAGGTGTATCACATACAATATGATCTATAAATGAAGGAAAGAAGTTCTGATGAACTCTTATCCAACTCTGATTCAGTTCATATGGTTTACTTCAGGTTTATTTGCAAGAATTGCAGTTCAAACATAGTTAATATATTTTCCCCTACAATTTGGAACTGCTTCTCTCTTTTTAGATGTGTGAAATATTGAGAAAGAAAGCTCAGAAAACAATGCTCACACTTACACTTAAGTTTTCAAAATATTTTGTCATCTTCAGCAAATATAACACTATCCAAAGGCAGAGATGATTAGTAACCAAAAAGGAATGTCTCAATAAGTTTCTGCATACAAGGGTCACAGGCACAAAAAGTTATGACATTGCTTTTGCCAGTCAGCTCTCTGGGGAGGCATAAATTCCATCTAACAGTGAAGTCTAAAGTATGAGGGCAAGATGATACACAAATAAATACAGTAGGAACAGTTGTCTCTCACATTTAGTTGTCACAAGTTAATCTGTTTTATGTCATTTGTAAAAAATAATTGAAACACAGTAAAATCATGGCTAATTTCAGTGCCCCAGGCAAAAGCAGCTTCTTGATTGTGGTTCATTTTCTTTGGATAGGTGTCCACCAGCACAGAAATGCCATGACTGTGACTGCTAATTAGCTCTCTTTCAAACAATTTCAGAAGGTTCTGAAATAAATACATCAGAAAACAAAAGACTTACAATCAAAGCATTCTTACTTTCAACCCTGCAATGCAGGATTGAGGCTTACTGATGACATGGATGGTGGTAATATGCTCATGCCATCTTTCTTCTACGGGTAATAAACGAAAGTGATCATAGCCCTGGGAGGCACTTTTGCACCAGCAATAATTTCTGAAGGCTGTGTAGGGATAGTAATGAATATTATGCCTTTCATTCCCACTATAAGTATAGAGCAGGACAATGGAGGCTAATCATCATTTACAGTCATCATCTGCTAGTAGTCCAATGCTGTGTGTGAAATGAGCAGGTAGGTCTTGGCCTACAGACCAGAGCCACAGCCAGCACTAATTGGTTCCCTTGTTGGCACTTTTAGTAAAGAGAGCAACTAATGAGCGGGAATGGATGCTGAACTCCCTAAATACAGCTGCCCACTGAGGCCTAGGTATGAGCAACAGATACAGAGCATGCAGAAACAACTTGCCCTGGTACTTTCTGTACTGAGTCTACTCTGATTATAAACAAATGATCCTCCTCTTTAGGGCTCCCTTTATTGATGTGAAAGGATTTACAGCTGAAACCACTCAAGGTTTCAACAAAACAAGGACAGGTATGTCCCTCTCATGATTGCAGTCAGGTTGCTGCCTGAGGACACTATGAAAACTTAGAAATATCAGTGTTTGTTTAAAGGATAACCCAGTCAGTGTTAATCTCTGCAGAGAGGAGAGCTATCAGTAGGCATTCAAACAGACTAATAATTTTTCTGTCTCTTGAGGTTAGTAGGTATGGAAGTGGTGATGCTGCTGGTATGCAGAAATAAAGATGAAAAAGCTTGTTTTAAGTTGCAGCTTAAAGCAACTGGGGATACAAACAAGTAATGCTATGTACTTTAAGTATATATTCTGTTTCTATCCATTTACCTCAGAGTTTTGTAATACAGCTTTCATCACTCTATAAATGCCTGTTTATTTTTTCTAAATCTACAACATTCAAAAGCAACATTACCTTGGGAAAACAGGCAATACAAATGTCTTGGGTTTTAGCTGAAAAGGAGCTGGGTTTCTTTTTCAGTAGCTAGAATTGTGCTGTGTTTTGCTTTCAGCCTGGGATTTGCTATGAGGGAGACACTGATAACATACTAGTATTTGCACTTTTGTCACTTGAAGTGAAGGACTTTGTGTTCTGGTAGTCCACAAGCACAAGATTTAAGGGGGGTGAAGAATATTTAAATTAATAAACTTAATTGACAGTTAGATATGCCAATGGGATATCATATCACATCATGTCCAGTATATTAGTTAGGGTCTGTTCCTCCTTTAGGTCTCTCTGACTTTTGCTCAGGCTCTTGTTCTTCTGGGATTGCGGTTTCGGTTTGGGATTGTCGCTCCTCTGGGATCGTTATCTGGGAACAGGCCAGGGTCTGTCAGCGGGGGGGTGAGCAATAGCATTGGGTGTCACTCATTTGCATATTTTGTTACTGTTATCATTATCACTACTATTTTAATATTAGTATTATTTTAAGTTTTCTCTCTATTATTAAACTGTTCTTATCTCAACCTACAAGCTTCCTTATCCTTGCCCCCCAATCCTCTCCCCTATCCCCTGGGGGTGGGGGGGAAGTGGGTGAACGGCTGTGTTGGCTGCTGGCCAAGGGCTAGCCCAGTGAAACTATCACAACAAATCACAGTATTCCCTCTCACAGCTCACTGCACAGACTTAAGGAAAGACATCTCTTGATGAATGCCTCATATTACTTCATTTAAAGTTAATGAGATTTGGTCTGCATATTTGACAGAAGACTACAGAGCAACAGATGACTTCGACAAATGCTATTGGCGTACAAACCCTTGCATATTAGGTGTCTAACGTGTACAGCCAGCTGGAATTAAAGATGGCTGCCCTATTATGTAAATTGGGCAATTTTCATACTGAGTAGTAGCATCTTTAATCAGACTAACATGCAGTAGAGAACAGCAGAGAAGTTTTTGGTACACAGGTCTTCCCCTTGGGTTGTTTGCTGTGTGTACATTCCTCACCATTGTGTCTGTAACATAGCAATTACTATGTACTAAACTGCTTCAGTGGGGCTTCATCAGCTTTTGCATTCATGTCCCCTAAAATATGCTAACTCAAGACACATGACAAAAGAAAACCAAACACTCTGTGTTTCATCTTCTCCCCCCCAAAAACGGGGCATATATTAACAGGGATGGATTATGTTGGTAAGGCAGTTCAAAAGTTATTTTTAAAGCAGGTCTTAAGTAAGACTTAAGTAGCTGCTTTGCACAGAAAATAATTTATGAGAAGGAACTTGTGTACTGTTCCAGCTGTTCCTTGTTTGTTTGAAAGGAAGTACTTTCATCTTCAAGTCATTCAATTCAACATCCTTCTGCCAATTTTAAACTCACCACCACCAGAAGATATATAATCTGTATTAAAAATAAAGGACTATACCCCATAGATTTGGGAACAATGTGGAGCAGCTGAAAGGTAGTACATCCCTCAGCATCACCTTGAAAATAAAGAATAAGGTGTATACTATAGAACTTCTCACACTGGAATGAGCACCCACTTGCATGTTATAGTGGATCATGCATCAAAGCAGCTGACATGCCTGTGAAAGCTAGAGGGATTACCCTCAGTACTTGAAAGCAATACAACTAGGCTGACTACAAAGAGGAAAAAAAGCATTGACAGAGTTGAGAGGTAAGATCTGAGTCTAAACATAAAATGCTTTAGCCTACAGACTTCATTGAAACAAGGTTCTCCCTCAGTAAGGTACAAAAGGCAGCCAATAAGCACTTTACTGGAAGGAGAGATAGCATATACCTTTTAATGAAATTCAATTCATTCTGTAATTGGGTCACATCAGTAAAAATGTATGCAAATTTATGGGCTTACAATGAGTTTAGCAGTTGCAAATGCCTAATAAATCATTTGTGAAAAATAACGGTTTTGTATTCTTACCCCAAACCCCTGTCCTGTCGTTATCCAACCCTACAAATGCCCTGCTGAGGTCTGATATCAAGTATGCGCAGCACACATGCACAGAAAGCAGGAGGTAGCTCAAAACTTGTTTTTCTTTGAGCTGCCTCCATTGATTGGAGGACAAGAGGACATAAACTCTTCATTAAAAAGGTAGCAAAATGAGTACTTGAGAAATTAGTGCTTTGGTGGGTTGATGGCATTCAGTAGAAAACTCCACTGGAAAGTAAGGGATTAGGTGGGTTTTGGTTTCAGTAACACAGCACTGTAAAAAGATAGCCCAGTACCACCACCATTTCACAAGGAGGAAGAAATCACTCAGCCCTTTTAAAAGGACTTTTTTTAAACAACCAGATAGGAAGCCATTTTCTCTAAAGACTTTGGAATGTCGGTCTCAATGAAGCAGCAAGTGTATTCCAAGATGACTGAATTACTTACAAAAATGTTGGGTGTTAATTTAACAAGATTAAAAGCACTTAATGTGGAAGTCTCCTGCTCTGCCATGCTTGCAAATAGAAGCTGAACTCTGTGTTTGAATTTATTCCACCAGAGACCACTACTTCTTGGAAGGTTCCAGACTTTTCATTAGCACACTGCTTTCCTATCAGTCTAACCATTTCTAACAAGTGCGCACAGCCTGGATCAAGCAACTGCGTAAGGATAATGCTCCCTGCTGAGGAACTTGCAGCAGCATGAGGCTGCCATACTCGGAGTGAGGATGACCTTAGTCAGCCACCTCTCTGCACACCTTCAACAGTTGCCAGGGAAGTTAGACCAAATCAACTCCCAGTGTGGGCACTGTGCAGGTGCCCTTTACCCACATGACTTATTCATTCCCCGATGAGTAACTGCATTTACCCTTGAGGATCAAGCACTGAATCAGGTTCAAGACTTGGATTCTACCCTGGGTGACCTCACTGGCCTCCTAAACGTTAAGTCACCTCAGTGATATTTGGTCCATGCCAGTACAAATGCATTAACAATGCTGACTTTTATAAAACTGCTCCAAAACCTACTCATTAAATGTACTCTAAGACATAAATATTACAATGCTTGAAGAGAACAGCTCATATGCAGAGTCAAGCTGAAGTTTGTTGTAGCAAGTTCAGTAAAAGCACTATTAACAGTATAAACACTCCACATTTGGGGATTGTGCTGCTTTTGACACTGTCAGTTAATATCAGGCAACTTAAGGATATATAAGGATATAAACAATATATACACTATAACTCAAAGTTATAGTGTAATGAATGACATAAAGTTTTCAGATCAATTTAAATATATTGATAGATATATATAGCCTCATTAATTTAACAGCAAAACTAGCTGTAATCTTGATGCACATGCATACAGTCATTCCTGTGCCTCTAATTCTACTTTGATGAGTTTTCCTGAGAATTTGCAGGATATTCTGAAAATGGGGGAGGGAAATTGTATTTCCAGAATTAGAAGTATCCTTCCAATATATTGTTTTTAATACATCTAGAAGTGAACTTTTACCAATTATAATGTTTTTGATTGTAGCATAGTTAAAAATTACATAGTAATAATACTGCATAGTAAAATCCATAGTAAAAATACATAGCAGTTGTTAACAATTTTCTCTTGAAAAGTATGTCTGTGTCTGTAGGTTTGGTAAACTTTCTCCTGTGACCTTCCAACCAACGTCCAAGAAGAGGGTCTCAAGAAGGTTCCTGCAATCAATCTCAGTATATTTAAATGTTACAAACAAGGAGTTAAAGCCCCATTTTTATGGACTTCACCAGGCTAACTCTCCTTGCCACCAAGAGACACCTTTTAGCTCTAACCTAGGCATTCAAGATGAACCTGTGCAAATAAGCAGCAAAACAATTCAAATGCATGTTGATAAAGACATTATAGAAAGGAAGCATAAGGAATGGTAGTATATAATGTCCCTTTAGAGGATAGTCAAGATCTAAGATGGAGAAACAGGTGAATGGGCATAAAAGGTGTCCCTGCTCTTGGCAGAGGGGTTGGAACTAGATGATCTTTAGGGTCCCTTCCAACCTATACCATTCTATGATTCTGTGATGAGTCTATGAAGAAAAAGTTTTACATACGTACAATGTGGAAACAATCCATGTAGCCTACACTTCTCATAGTTCTATAAAGTTGTGAGTTACATCTATATACAAGTTTTAATATATGTACATGTGTGTCTATATATGTATTAAAGTATTAATTGAGCCTAAGTTGAACAACTTCAACAGGAAATGATAAGCAAGTCCCATTTGAGAACTCTTAAAATTTTATTATCTGGGTCTTTAGGAGGAAACTAGAGCTTGTGTCCATTTTCTTCTTTAGAGTAGATAAGGAAGAATGGATTGATCTTGGGTGTCCCATAACTGAGACAACTTCCCTAAGCATGGTTCTGTTGGAAATAGAGTGTTCTGTTGGGAATAGTGTGCATACTGACCCAGCTTTTAAGGTGAATACCAATCCATGGGACACAGTCTGAGAAAACCTGCTGTCTCAGATCCCAAGATGACAAAGGGCATGATCTCATGTCATCCAAGATATGGCACTGTCTGGACTATTGTGTGTGAACTTGCACCAATGTATTTATTTCATTTTTTGGAAACCTCAGCAACTCATGCTGGGAACAGACTGATTCTACTAATTGGCAGGTAGTAGTCAATTAACTTCAGAAAGCAATAAAGGCTGATTAGAAAAAGACAGAATTACAGTTCAGAGAAAACAATGCAAATCGATTATGCACCTTGCCACTGGGAAAGGCCAGAAAGTTCAAAAGCTTACAGTGTATTTCAAATTAATACAAATCTGGTAGCTCATGTAGAGTCTACACTGCTAGGCTACTTTGAACTAAACAAGTAATTTAACTTTCTATTTTTATTGAGGTTTCTTATTTCTTTTTTTTTCTGTATTCATACATGTGCTCATCCAACTTCCCAATATGATTGGGCTGAAAACCATCAAAATTTAACATGAAAAGCTGAATTTTAACTATTTTCTTTGTAAAGAAAAAATCTCCTGGGGACTCAGTAAAATTTCCAACACTGACTCAAGAGAAATTAAGTCCCCTAATATTGTTAGTGACCACACAACATATTTCAAGAGCCATTTATGTTGGCTCTGGGGAAAAAAAGAGCTCAATCACAATTGCTGTTCCTTTGGGAGTTCAACCTCAGGAAACTCAGGTTAAGAAAATGAAATACTAGAGACCTGAAAAGGGCATGGAGAGTCAGATCTGCAAGAACTTTATCACTACCATTCCTTGGAGTTCAGAGGAGCAGTTCCCTCCAGCTGCAGTAATTCTCCTTAAAGCAAGATTAATCCTGCTGCTGCATCTACAACACATTTGCAGAAGTGGATGGCAGAGGATTGGTAGCATCCTTCTGTACTGCTAATGTGAAATGAGTTCTGTGATGCATTACTCTGCATTTATTCCTCAATCTGTACAATATGAACTTCACTAAATCACAGTAACATTTTGTTATCCCAAACTTGCGGTGTAAATAAATATTTACACAGCTTATTTACTTTGCTATGAACTGTATGACTGCAATACATATTTTCCACTGTTCCAGCAGAGTGACATCCAAACAGGGCCTTGGGGTTGTGCTCCTTGCTCTAGTTCTGACTTGCTGTGCCACTGGGGACTAGTCATTTAACCTTTCTGTGCCTGTGTTTAATGTAAATGTAAAATGAACTGATATTATAAACTTGCCTGAAGTGTTTCCATCCCAGGTGTGTTGTAAGGCTTAATTAGTGTCTGTGAATCACTTTAAGCCCTTCATGTGAAAGACAGTACATACTGAGGTACTATGATTGCTTCTTGTGTTTATTAATGCTTCACAGCACCTGAAATCCATTAAAAAAAATATTTTCCATGTATTTTAGAATCCTATTAGGGACAATTATCATAGCAAAATCTATTAATGTAAGGCTAATTCACACTCTTCCTTTCAGACCTCTATCTCAGCTCTGAAAGACCTCCTTCTACTCATGGGTTCTTCTGCTGGCTCTCCCATATCTTGTGCGCACCTAAAAAGCCCTTGTACTTGAGTATGAATGGAGTCAAGGAGCTGCCTATGGCCAGATCTCAAGGCATTCCCATGGGGAACTATCTAGATCACCTAGATAAGTGCTAACCCCTAGGGCTTTTATACTATTTAAGGGCACCTTTTCCAGAAAGATGGATGGTATGGAGATGTATTACTGCAGTATGTACCACTCAGACGTTCCAAGGGATTAAAAAAAAAAAAAAATACTGCTAGAGAAAATAATCTTTCATGAACGTCTTTATTTCACTAAAGCAGTTGCATTTACTGGTTATAAAAATGTCCTTTTTTTTTCACCAAGAGGGCAGTCAAGCAGTGCAACAGATTGCCCAGAAATGTTCCTCAGTGTCCGTCCATGGGGGTTTTCAAGATCAGATTGGACAAAACCCTGAGTAACTTGGTCTGACTTCTTGTCCAAGCTTCATGCGTATCTCTCCATGCTTAGATGTTCTCATATGCCATTCCTGGTAATTTTCTATCTGCCTCACTTTCTCACCTGAACCGCCTCCTCGCCTCCTCCTGTATGCGTATTGTTCAGTCACTGTAGTTAACAGGACTTTTTGTCTCTGCACTGGCGGAGATGTTCTGGACTCCCCACCAGAGGATGATTTCACATCCTTACAGAAAAACTCCACAGTACATTTTTAAATGACTACATGCAATCTACCAGAATTTATAAGAGGTGCATAGTTCTCCTCAAATCATTTCAGCCCTATCATAATGTCTTTAGACACCAGATACACAAAACTTCCATTATTGAGCTTTTTGTTCCCTAATCTGTTCTATGGATCATATAATTTTACTCAGTTCAGTAAACAAGCTTAGAAGAACAAAGAATATTAAAGCACATAAAATTAGGTCATAAACTATGAAGCACCACAATGGCAGGTTGCAGTTCTATTCACTGAAGAATCAGAGATTTAAACATGCAATAATTCTGTTACGCAGTATATATTGATTTTAAAAAAAAGTTTCGCACAGACCAGTTGTCTGCAGTCATTAAATATTCACCAGACACCAGTAGATATATTCTAGAACTACAGAAAACTTTAAGGAGTTTATAAATTTTTACAAAAATCATAATACCTACGAAACTACTTTTTGCCTAAACAATGCCACTGTGTTAAGACAGTGCAACCATTTAAGAAAAAGACAACAGAACCCAGGAAGAAAAAACTAAGCTGAAATTTTAGTCATTGCTACTAAAATAAAAAGTTTGATCTCACAAATATGGAGTCATATTGCATCTCACTGACTTCATTCTTTTATTTTGGAGTAAATGAGAATTCGAATATGGACATGTGTTTATTCCAGAGTAATCAGGTCAGGGCAGATTTGGAAAAAGTGAAAAGCCACTTGGAACTGCCTAACACCTAACATCAGTACACTGTGTGTACTTCACCTAAAATGACTTTGCTCTAACAAGTTAATGAGCATTTTGGCTATTAGCTTCATCAGGAACAAACTTATTCTTTTCAATGATATGTGATTAGATTAAAAGCTCCCAAAAATTATCTATAATTATTAGTAAATTATCAATGTGACAAATACTTTCAAAGTGGTTTAGGCAAGCTCAAACTACTGGATTTTCATTTAGTATTTTGTTAAGGTTTTCATGGGGGGCTTTCTTTTCTTTTTGTTTTCTCCAAAACCTCAAATAATATCATCCTGGTTTTTAGCTGGGACAGATCTAGGTTTCTTTTTAGTAGCTAGAATAGCACTGTGTTTTGGTTTCAGCCTGGGATTTGTTATGAGAGAAACACTGATAACATAGAAGTGTTTGCATTTTTGGCACTGGAAGTGAAGGACTTTGTGTTCTGTTAGTTTACAAGAGCAAGATCAAAGGGGGTGAGGAATATTTAAATCAATAAGACAAACTGGCATTTGGAGATGCCAATGGGATATTCCATTAATGAGGGTCTCTTCCTCTTTTGCTCTCTCTGACTTTCACTCAGGCTCTCGATCTTCTAGGATTGTAGTTTCGGTTCAGGATTGTTGCTCCTCCAGGAGCGACAACGATGAATGTTTGTTATGTTAAAAGGACTATGTATCTCTAGCCATTGAACAAACAGTAACAGCAACTTAGTCCCTGTGGGTCACGTATATATATGTATACACACAAATGTACTGCCCAACAGAGACAGTCACAAGTTGACATGCACTGGAGTACCAGTGCCTAAGCCATGGAAGAACTCAGGAATCCTGATTGGCAATTTCTACCTCAAATACCAAAAATAGATAATCCTGGTAAATCGTTAAACATCTTTTGAAGGTCACTTCTTTAAATGTCACACAGTTATTCCATTAATACACGTTTATTTATATGACCACTTCCTCTGTCATATTCAAAACTAGTGTGGATAAAACACTAGCAAACATACAGTAGTCGACTGTACAGCATTAGCACTGAATGGTTTATGAAAACAACATTTTTTCAAATGGAACTAATTCTCAAAATGCAATCAAACTTCAGAGCTGCTAGAAATGTTACAGTAGCTTCTGCAGAAAGGGAGAAGTGGTATTCTGTCAGATTTAAGGTTTTAATTGGATTTTTTCTTTGGTTTTGAGAAATCTGTAAAATGAAAGGGTTTTCCCTTTCATGGAATATCAGTCTGAGCTACTTTGATCATCTAGACTTCTATTCTGTACTGCAACAGTATTTCCCATCAGAGGAGGCATTAAAGACCACCTGTTCTTTGCATCAAATCAGCATTCGTGTATTATATTCTGGATTTCTACTAAGTCCAGAATATAGACGTAGGCTAAGTCAGTTGATTCCTATGCTTCAATTGCAAATAGAAAGTTGGCTCAAAAATTGAGATGAGAATCGACATTAATAGAAAAGATACTTTGCTGTGAAAGTGGATCAGCTAACATTCCTTAAGTGCTCTGAGATGTTCAAATGAAATTTGCCAGTACTGAAACCACATATGAGCTGTAGCATTATTAATATTATCTAATGAAGACTGGTGTTTTAAGAAATAGGTTTTGTTATTTTTTCAGCTAAGCTACCACTGGGACTGTCTAAGAGAAACAAAGCTAACGGCATATGAGCCTCAGAGCTAGCCAGTGTACACAGCATAACACATGACTCAAAGAATTACTAGAAAATAATTCCACTGACAGATTTTTGGTGACATCTTTAACCATACAGAGCTCCACCTACACACAGTTTCTAAATATTTGTAATAAGCCAAGCAGGAAATTAATGCTATGCAAATCTCTGCAGAATATTTATTTTGCTAGAAATTATTATATTGGAATAAGGAATTCTAATTTTGTAATGTGAATATATGAAAATGAAAGCATTAATTATTCACACAAATAAAATGAGAAAATTAATATAGGCTGCATACTACTACAGTTCCCATACAATATAACCCGATCCCCTCCTCCATGGACATAGAACATGCTGCTTTTGCAGCTGTGCAAAACAGCTACACAAAGGCCGGATCTTTTCAAGCTGTGAAAATTGTCTTGACAGTGCAGGACTTGGATGTAGGGCTTCATCAGTCCAAACCTATTCAATTCATTTTGTGCATAGTAATGTACAAGACCAAGCTGCTACCATTCCTCCTGGTCCTCATCTTATCCTGCTACTTAGAGGATTATTTGACAAGTCTGACCCCAAATGTAACACTTTGCAAGAAACTAAGATTCACAATATTACTAAAGCTTGCAGTTTTACCACAGCCTCCAGTAGCATTTCTCATTAAGTTGGAGCATCTGGAAAGCATGTAATTACATGAGAATTTTCAAGTTTAAAAGGAAAAAAAGAACTAAAAGGATAAGTTTCTGCTATTGATAGAGAAGAGAAACAAAATAAATACCTCTCATGCACATAAAAGAAAGAAAAATGCACATAAAAGCATCTTCCTTTCCCTTGAACAACAGAAAGCCAAGGACAGTCCTTAGTCTTAACAACAATTCTGAACGGCTTATACTGAGACTACAGCAGTGAGGCAAGCAACTCTGACAATTGCCTTAGACCCTGTGGTAGCTTCATTCGGCAGCACTGCAAATCCTTAGTGAATATGTAGAAGAAGGGACCCCCAACAGAGGATTTTATCAACATGTTGATTGCTTTCTCATTGTCCTGCAAGGGTTAGAAGCAATGCTCCAGAAAAACATTTTCTCCTACATTTATTGTTTTGATCACGGGGCAGATTCAGAACAAAATTACTAAGACTGCCCTAATAACAAGGTCATCTGCTAAACTCTCTGTGGGCCAAGTCCCTGCAGTATCGTCTGTGTTTTAAGGAACTGACTCCTACAGTAAGCTGTGCAGTGAGGCTGCATACAACACCAAATTTCCAGAGTGACAGATCTGTATTCCCATCCAGCCATGTGGAAGGGGAAGAGCACTGAATAATAACCCAGATAACCCAGCTGGAAATCATAACTTTATTATTATTATTATTATTAGTGTTACTCCAGTTACCAGTTTCCCAACCTGGTTCACAGAACGACTGCACAAACAGATACAGAGAGCCAGCACACAGCCCGGAAAGCACAGCAGAGTAACAGCTACTCAAGGCAGAACTGTGGCTGAAAAGCAGTTCATTAGACTGCCCTCTTGCTTGGAGGGAACCTGGCAAGGTTGCAGTCTGGATGCCACAGTGTACACGTGGATACATTACCTTTTAACATACAATACCTTCTAACATGGCCAAAATCCCATGGAAAAACCATTCAGTTGCACTTGTTCGCATTCATGCCATACACATCCATTAAATTGAAGCCTGAGACAACAGAGGAAACAATATGCATGTTTTAAACACTTCTTGTTACTCACTGTGTGATCCCTGTTTAGTAAGAGAAAAGGAATGATCTTTCTAATTTTTGTTCTGTTTTGTTTAGAGGGGATGAAAATTATTTCACCCTGTACATATGGCTGGGAATTTCAGCTCAGGGAGCTATACATTTTGCACTGGGGTAAGACATTAATGTGTTCTTAATAATTTAAGACCATTATTGTGGGCCCTCTGTAAATGCAGGGAATTAAAGTCCTTTCTGCTGTGTTGCTGCATGCTGAGTAAGCCTCCAATTAGTTGAGCTGTTAATTTTTTGGTTTTCTATAACTTGCCTTTATTAAACTGATTTGTTCAATCATGCTGAACAGTCACCTGCCGCCTGTGCTCTAAAGTGTCCTGCTTGCTTGGATGGTGATGTCTGTCACCCTTTGTTCACAGCATTTCTAACAGTAGGGTATGTTTCCCTTCATGGTATTTTTGCTTGCTTATAGAAATACATCTTAAATTGTTGTATGATCACTCTCCAGCTTTCTGCCAGGTCCCCTCCAGCCCTCTTGTGCTGATCTCAGACGAAAAGGATCTTATTGGAAAAACTCTATAAAACTGAATAGAAAATGAAACTCTCCCTCTGACCTAATCTGTGAACTTTAGAAGACTTAGTGCTACCTACTGTAGACATTCTCTTTCAAATAAGATTTGGATCAGGCCATGAAAAGAGATATATCTCTGTACCAGTGTATTTGAGACAGTTCCTTCTTTAGGTACAGAAAAATTTCAGTATAAATAAACAGAGCTACATTAAATTAAAACTAGTCTAACAGTGTGATATTATCCTAAGCAAAACATTTGCTAAAAACAAGTAAAGGGCACATATTTGCTTATCTTCTAAAAGCTTATAGAGCTCCTTACCTCATCAAAGACTTTAGCAAAATGGCACTGTGACAAGAAAGAAAAACAAAATGGCAGTTTTCACCTCAGTTCTTGAAACTCAACCACTCACACAGATAGGTGAGCATTAAGAAGAATGTGAATCACAGAAAAAAGTATAATGCTATGGAAGTGACCAGCCTCCACTAAAACTGTTGGTATCCCTCATCATTTATCACCATTGACCTGGAAAACACTGAAATCCAATAAGCAAAGTACAAGCAATGTAACTGGCATCATTTTAACCACTGAGGGAGCTCAAGTCTGATATAAAGTTTGTTTTATAAAGGAGACATTAGTAAGTCTCACTATCTCACACAAACAGTCCAGTATTTAAATCTTTCACTTGTCAGACTAAAGGTTTTCTGAGTATTTAAAACACATACATAAGCCTATCTCTATTGGCTAAGCATGTACTTACCCACAGATTTCCAGGTATTACACATAAACATCAGGTGATATATAAATATGTGCTTGACTCAAGCCTAGAAATTCAGTCCTAATACAAACCGGTGCCTCACTTCTGCTGACCTCCACATTCCTCACTTTTTTGCACCAGATCTTTATATAATTCATTACTACAAATCCACCAGTGCCTATCATAAAATTTGCATACTGTACATTATTAGATCTTTTTAAAGGAGTTAATCCTGTAATGTTGAGCTGAACTTTACCAAAGTCTATCTCAGGTATAACTGATCAATCAGTGAAATTGCTGTTCTCCTATTTGACATGCACCCTCTGCAAGGTTACAACTTGCCAGAACTGCCCCTTGACTTATCTTTCATTACCCAATCCCATAAATGCCATGTCATTCCCCTCCCTTGCATACCCTTGTATGACTTTGAACAATTCCTTTTACTACCTGACATGTCTACCTGCCTAATTCTCACATTTGCTCAATAATGCATATGAAAGTGTGAGGTCTTCTGATAATGGTTTACCACATTTAATTTCTAGGGAATGTCAGCTTCCATTGAGTGATGCACAAACTGCACGTTAATCAATAAATTCTGTGTCTTTAGGGGCCTGAATATACCTATCTCATGAATATGCAGGCAGCTCTATTTCTTTAAGTAAGATACAAACATATTTCTTGTCAGATAGGAAGTGCTGTTATGTGTATATATTTTCTTCCTTCTTGTTCTTTTTGCATAAAGCAGATGAGATTTGGTGTTTGCCAGAGTAGATAGATATATTTTTTTTCCAGGGTTCAACAGCAGCCTAGTGCTGGATGATAAAAGCTTTGCCTGCCATCCACATAATGCAATTGTAGTTTGAGTGTTTCTGAGTTCCTGTATTTCTCTGCTGCACTTCACAAGCATAATGCTGAAATCACAGGCAGGGTGATAAATGTTAACAATTTATTCAGCGTTTGAAAATACTGAGAATAACCTCTCTCTCTTGGTCTGCTTTCACTCAGATGTTTAAGACCAGAAAGGACTATCAGATCTTCTTGTCTGACCTTCTGTGTAATACATGCCCTTAAATTTTATCATCACCTGTGTACTGAGCTTGGTGATTTTTTTTCTTCTCTTTACTAAAATATCTCTTCTAAAAATATGCTTTTCATTGTCCTGACTCCATTTGGAGGCTTCAAGAAATAAGGACTCTATGTCCCTTAACAGCTATTCCAGTGGTTAATCAATCTCACTCTTAGAAATGAGGCACCAATTCTTAATTTGAATTTGTCTGGATGAAACATTCAGCTATTAGTTTTCTTTTTCATGCCTTTCCTTGATAGAGTAAAGAGGCCTTTATTATTTAGTAGTTTTGATATTTGAAGGTACTGATGTCTTGTCATCAAGTCTCTGATCAGTCTATTTTTGGGTAGGCTAAACAGACCTAGCTTTTCAAGCTCTTTCTGTAATGAATTTACCAGCCCTTGAATCTTATTGTGGTACAGATTTCTCTTCTACAGTGTGTAAAATATGGAATTAATCCTTTAAAAACATTTGTCTTGTAACATGCCAATGTTACAAGATAATATGTGTCCTGCTACCTCAGTTACACAAGTATTCTGAGTCAGAGCCTGTACAAATGCCTTATTTATGTGCACAATTATATCCACTCTGTGCAGACCTGAAAGCAGAGCTTGCAGTTTTAGGAGTAATTCTTAAGTTACAAACACTGATAACACATTCATACTATCTCATGTATTCATTAAATAAATCAAAGCTGACTGTAGACAGAAAGTGAAAGACAAAAGATTTAAGTATCTTTTCTAAGAGTCAAAGCTAGGGGAAAATAGGTTTAGGATACTATAGCTTCCAGTACTCCATGCACCTGCTTTCCACAAACTCCATCTGCTCTTTCAATAAATACTTTAAATGCATTTAGTGCTACAAAAGATCCCAGAACCTGAAGCATCCTTCTGGTCTTTAACATCCACAGACCTGGCACAAAAGGGGGCAAAATACTGTAAAGTTCTGCAAACCTTCCGCAATCATCTCCTATTGTCCAGTGCCCCAAAAGGAGGATTACCTAAAGACATTAGAAAATGTTATTCCTCATACACTGTTCAGTCCTTACCCTCTTTAACTGAGACTGCAAAAGTGGGCAGTATTTAATGTCATTCCTCCTAGCAAACAATACACTGCTCACATCACCGCTATGAACTAAAATTCACTTCCACTGTTAATGAGCTGCCAAAATGGCACAGTATTTTTACTGCTTTTCTCTGGTACCTAAGGCTTTTTTTTTTTTGAAGTATCTTTTGCTTTGTGGTCAGTGGTGTTCTCAGAGGAAGGCAGCATAAAGGCAGGGCACAGCAGATGCCATTTTCCCAGTTGCTGCAGAGCAGGATGGCATTGGACAACCTTTCCTTGGCGAGACGCAAGGCCATGAACTGCCATGGTTGCAGAACAGTGAGAAACAAGCAGCTCCTCACCACCCATGGAAAGCAAGCAGGAGCTAAGGACTGCTGCAAGGCCGTATCCTCCCTCATTTTGAGAGGAAAGAACACAGCTCCTACCCCCAACTCTCTTCCAAGCATGGTAAAAACTTCAGGCTCTGACAAACTTCTGGGTCAACCAGAAGATCAGTGTTTAGAAGATGTGGAAAGAAACTGCAATCTTCTTAGCATTCATGTTTGTCTGTCTACCTCAGAGTGGTCCTGTGAGGATTATCACATTCCCATTCAATCTGCTAGGTATAAATTAGATAATTCGCAAGAAGAATATTTTAAATCATCATTTCTGTTGAAGAAATGGGTTGTATGAGGGGATCTTGTCTTAACAGAACCTCTGACTTAAACCCCATTACTTTTGGTTTTTAGCTTTCTGAAAACAAGGGGATTCACTCTGTTCATGAGCTTTTAAAGCAGCAACACGTTAATCTCTCTGCTGTTTTCCATCCTTTCTATTTTTTCAGCAGCAAACTGACTGTCCCATAATTAGATGAAACTGGCACTCATGCACACGTATTCACTATTTGCATGGCATATGACCCACCTGTTAGAAAATATGTTCAACTAATAATCAGCATATAAATGCTCCTTATTTTATGCGGGTTTTTTTCTACCAGAAAATAAAATCCTGAATTAAAAGAGAATGAATATTTTTATTTTTTAAATTTTGTTGGTTGAAGCCCAACTGCATGGTTAAAAAGTGAGCTCAAAATGAAATTCTTATACAGACCTAAGCCAATAAAGCAGTTTAGATTTGATCTGACCCAGCCCAAAGAAATTCCATAATGGATAACTAACAAAAGAGTTTTGACAGCAAACCTGACCTTACGCCTTCTCTCTGCATGACACGTTTTGCTAAGCAGGCTGGGAAACACTTTTGCTTATTTGCCATTTTCTTTAATCATGAGACTTGATCCTTGACAAAGAGCAGTCAAATGAATCTTTCATACAAGATATGTTTTTAGCTTGTGGAGCTTGAGTAGTGTCCTTTGGTAATATCCTTTGGCAGATTCAGAGCCCAAAGAGTAGTTCTACAGTAAAACCCACCTTTCCCCTGTGCTCCATTTGGACAGCTGAATAGCTTGGGTTTTTCCACAGCAATCAGTGGAATTTTTTTTTTTCCTTTTTCATACTTTGAACTATTTAGGGATGTCTAGTTACACTGGCTTGGCACTATACAGTGCTATAATCATCAAAGGGAGGAGCTGTAAAATAAGCCTTCATCTCAATAGGTGAATTTATTGCTGTCATAAAAATAAAGGCCCCCAAGGTTCACTGCGTCCACTGTACTGAAGACACAGAGTGCAAGCTTTGGGAATTTACTGTATTATACTACTGTGCCATTGTATCTACCTGAAAACTTGGTTCAGATGATATCTGGAAGCATTAATAAAGAAATTGCAACCTAAGGGGAAAGAACCAGGGATGTCTGATTTGTTGAAAGAAAAATGTACATTATTATGTAGTCAGAAATCAAGTTATAAGCCAGTTTGTATTTTACACAGTGAAGAATTTAGCTGGGCTTTATTAATGTTTTCATAAATTATTTGCTGAAACAGAGACCTTTACACAAACTGCATACTTATTTATCTGGTTTGAGAGTCTGCCCCTTAAGGGAAACACTACCATTTGAGCAGGGATTTACAAATGGTTCCACAGTTTGTTTTTTAAAGTTTGTTATCCTGACAGTGTCAGGAAAGACTATTTTTTCTGTGAGTCCATAAAAAGCAGAGAGAGGAATGCCAGATTGTCTGTAACAAAAGAATGAGTTGGAGTGCAGAATGCAACAGATGAGGCAGTAGGTGGTAAAGAGCTTTAGGACCTTCAGCAAACAGTCTTTGTCAGAGATGTTACAAGAGTGGATATGCTTGCTTAAGAAAACAGGTTTGCAAGGAAAATTCTGCCCAAGTTGTTGTGTGGATACTATAGAGGGCTTAGCAGAAGAAAAAACCCAACTACACAAACTGTTGTACAACCCCAGAAACAATCCCAGCCCTCAAGAGACTATAGCCTAAAGAAAATGGGAAGGAATTCTAGGGGAATAGAAGTAAACAGTGTAAACTGAGTCTTCTATGGCTGTACAAGAGGGGCAGTGGTAGATCTCACAAAAAAAAAAAAAAAAAAAAAAAAATCAAAGACAAATCAAGTTCACAACCTGTACAATGCAACACTGTCTTCTAGATCAGCAACAGTCTCCTTTGGAGGATTAATCCCCAGTTTGAGGATTCACCTCACCTAATTTAAAGACCTACTTCTGAAAGAATTGGCTAGACTGTCTTTATAATGAATGGAGAATTATCAACACAATGTCTCCAAGTTTTTGTGCATATGCCTTTGGCTAGGAGGAATCACAACATAGAAGTCACCAGGGTCTTCTAAATGCAGTGTGAGAAAAGTCCCACCCAACATGACTAGGACAATCATTACTGGAATTGTTCAATTCCAAGTTGTGGTTGAACATGAAGAAAAACCCCAGCTGATTCCAGAATTTTAAAAGGCAAAGAGGAAATATTTTAAAGTAAAAGCAAAGTATTCTGGTGACAGTAATTGAAGTTGCACTTACTGTCCAGAGAAAAGTTCTAATTCTCAATAGTTTCACATGATTATATGTACTATCAGAAAACAAAAATTAAGGGTTCTCACTGAAGTTCCTGGGAGCCTTCCCTAGTGATCCTAACGTAAACACAGTCCTACTGTATACTCTCAAAATAAACCTCCAACTGAAAGATCATACCACATGAAAACACACCTTTTAAAAGCCTAACAGTTCCAGTCATTCCTGGCATAAGAGATTGCTAGGATGGGAACGGGGAGATGACTTTGCCATTGTTCCGAACTTGCTGCAGAAACACAGTCCAGCCAGAGATACAATGATACAATTGTACAATATCCTGTGTTGAGAATATATGAGATAATATTTTCTATTTTTTTTAATATATCCTCTTCCACTGTGTTGGAATCTGCATGAAGACCTTAAATCACTTTAAAAAAAAATCAGACAATTTACAATCCTGAACACACACTGATTTGCTTGTTCTCAAGACACCTTTCTCCTTTTTTCGCCCTCTGATTGTCCACCTCCAGAGAAGGAAGCTTTCTAAGGAAGGTTTCTACATTATTCCATATCTTAAAGGCACTATCTTGAAATCTTCCAATAAAACAAACAGAAATCATAGAATCGTTTTGGTTGGAAAAGACCTTTGAGATCATTGAGTCCAATCATAAACCTGATACTGCCAAGTCCACTACTAAACCGTGTCCCTAAGCACCACATCTACATGTCTTCTAAATACCTCCAGGGGTGGTGACTCAACCACTTCCCTTGGCAACCTGTTGCAATTCTTGACAACCCTTTTGGTGAAGAAATTTTTCCTATTATCTAATCTAAACCTCCCCTGGTACAACCTCCTTTCAGGTAGTTGTAGAGAGCCTCAGCCTCCTTTTCTCCAGACTAAACAACCCCAGTTCCCTCAGCATCTCCTTATAAGACTTGTGCTCCAGACCCTTCATCAGCTTCATTGCTCTTCTTTAGACACACTCCCACAACTCAATGTCTTTCTTGCAGTGAGGGGCCCCAAACTGAACACAGTATTCGAGGTGCAGCCTCACCAGTGCCAAGTACAGGCGGACGATCACTGCCCCAGTCCCGCTGGCCACACTATTTCTGATACAGGCCAGGATGCTGTTGGCCTTCCTGGCCACCTGGGCACACTGCTGGCTCATATTCAACTGACTGTTGACCAACATCCCCAGGTCCTTTTCCACCAGGCAGCTTTCCAGACACTCTTCCCTAAGCATGCAGCATCGTACGGGGTTGTGGTGACCCAAGTGCAGGACCCAGCACTTCGCCTTGTTGAACCTCATTCAGTTGGCCTTGGCCCCTTGATCCAGCCTGTCCAGACCCTTCTTGTAGAGCCTTGCTACCCTCAATCAGATCAACACTCCCACCCAATTTGGTGTCACCTGCAAACTTAATGAGGGTGCACTCGATCCTCTCATCCAGATCATTGATAAAGATATTAAACTGCACTGGTCCCAGTACTAAGCCCTGGGGAACACCACTTGTGACCGGCTGCCAACCAGATTTAACTCCATTCACAACCACTCTTTGGGCCTGGCCATCCAGTCAGTTTTCTACTCAGCTAATATTACATCCATCCAGGCCATGAGCAGCTACTTTCTGCAGCAGAATGCTGAGGGAAACAGTGTAAAAGACTTTATTCAAGTCTTAAAATTTTTTCAGCTTGTTGGCACCTAGTCCTTTCTTCCAGCAGAAAATTCAAAGTGGTGCAATTTGACAAACCAAGGAAATATGCTTATTCACAAAATTTGCTTGAAGACTGATAAGATTTTCTGAGAAGTTAAAGTTACATGGTGGCAGTATCAGAACACTGCAAACTTCCTGTTCACTGCTAGCTAAGACAAATGGTGATCAATACCCACTCATATTTGGAAAAAAGATAAGCAGTTTTGCAGAAAGACAAGAGATGCAACACACTTCAAGGTGGCAAAATGTGTGTCCATTTGTTAGGAGCACTGTGCTGAAACTGAACCTCCACCGGATTTTTAGTTCTCTGCTTTCCCAGGTGATCCCATGGCATCATTGCCAAGAGTAGGTCATCAGCATTGTTCTGGCCTCCCCATCCTTGTCCCTCATAGAAAATATTTGCAAGGACACAGCCTAGGGCACCGCTTTAGTCCACTCAAACTCCCTCTGTGGTACCTTTACCAGCTCCCAATACCAAGCCAGTTAGATGGAAAAGCAGCACTGATTTTCTGTTCACATTTAGTCCAGGCTGCAGAGGCAAAGAGAGGATGATTAAGGTCTCTTGTACAATAATAGCATTGTGCTCAGAAATGCAGAGAAGCGCTATATATCAGAAAGTAGAGTGATGGCAAGGGCTTTCACACTTCTAAAAGCAATTCTCTCAAAGCCATGTAGCAAATACCTGTGTCAGAAACTACCCGCCCACTCCCCACCTTCTTTGAATTCCAGCACAGTTCAGCATCAAAAAGAGCCGTGAACGTAATGTGTCATAAAACAACCCTGCTAGACTTCCATAATAACCTCACTCAGTGAATGTCCTGTCCCTTGCAGGAAGTATTTGTGAGAGGACTGTTAAAGGTAGTTTATCCCTCTGCAATGGTTTGTCCTAACTCCCTTAACCAGAAGGATTAGGCACGATCTATAAGCAGGTTTAAGGGAACACGAAATGTGCTGCTGTTCCTGAATGCCTGCTGAGCACGCGAACAGTATTCACTTCTTATCTGAGAGTGGACTGCAAGCATTGTGAGTCTTCCCAAGCACGTTCAGTTGTTTTCCTCAATTGTTATTTCTTCAGCTGGGCAAATATGATATTTTCTGAAATGGAGTCCTGCTATTTTTTTCAGTCAAGGGAAAAGGGGTTGATTTATCTGAAAATATAGCGAGTTGCACAGTCTTTGAAAACACGTGAGGGTGACCAATCATATCACAAGGCAGAATACAGCACAAATTATAGGAGCCCACAATGGCTCTCCAATCCCCAGTTCCCATGTTCCTAGGCCCCAGTGACTGCAGGACAAGGTGCTATTTCCCATTCAGATGTTTGTTGGACCACAGTGAGAATGCTGATTGGTAGTGGCTTGCACTGGTAATCTGGAAGATAGTTATGGTAATACAAATGTGTGTCCATAATCAAGGCATAGCAGGACCCACATACCACTGTGTATCATAGTCATGCCTCTGGCATTGTTCATTACATCTCCACTTAACAGAAGTACTCTAATGCAGACAAGTGAGACACCATGCAGGTATCTCCCAGTAACTATTGCCAGCTCCAGGGACAGAGTTAAGATTCAATCAGAATATTTTAACTATATCTCCTGGCTGTCAAGAGTTTGTGGCTGAAAGTACTTTAACTTTAGTTTGTTTCCTGATCTTCACAGGTGTAGGTTTTGCTGAATCTGACATTTCAGAAGGAAGTACATACTACTTGGGAACTATAACCTTATACTGGTGACTTATTTCAGCAACATGTAGACAGAGACAGAAATTGCAAAACGGGAGCTCATAACTAGCAATAACTCCACTGAGCTCTGTGCATTTGATCATTATCAGTATTACTAATGATCCGGACTGATAACAGAGCAAAGGGTTTAATGTCTTTGCTGAAGCCTAGGCTCTCAGCACAAAAAATTTCTGAGCAACAGAGGTAGCCCACAGATCTAGATACCTATATGCAGAAGAGGTAAGTGCTTCTGAAACTGTGAAAGGAAAAAAATATAAGAGATATTCAGTCCTAGTAAATACTCTAAATGATGTCACACAGCAGTAGGGTTTAAGCAGTTATAAAATGACATATGAACATGAAAGAAAGCATTTTAAAAGGTACAAAGAACTTTGGCAGATAGAGTTTCATTAACTAGATTTTAAAAAGAAGTGAAAGCAAAACAAAAAGTAAGGATGAGGAACAAAATTTCGAGCTGTTCAGACCTTTCCAAGGAGCACCGAAGGTTTTGAAGTATATCCATTTAGCACACTTTGCAGGATAGGAGCACAGCAAAAAGGAAGGATAAAATGAAATGAAGGCACTGTGAAAAGATTACCTTATAAATGAAGAAAGGGAAGAGAGATTTGTCATAACCAGAAGTGAGGTGCCTGCAAGCAGCAGGGGAAAATGATAATACAGAAGAGAACTCTCTGATCATTTCCGAACAACCAGAAAGGACTTTCAATTTAATAAAGACAGCAGTACCTAGAGAACATACCAAGACATTCTGCAGCCCTAGCAAGCATCTGGCAGGTAATTCCATTATATATGAGACAGGAATCAAAGACATTACAATACTAATAACTGTTGCTGCATATATTAGGAGACAAGGGGCTAACAGAGGTTCACTTCACAGAGGCATTACAACGACTGAATTTCAGTAATCAAACCACTCTATATAAAAATAAAAATCCCAGGCAGTTTAATATCCCAGGCAGAGGATCAGTGTAAAGCCTAGCTTCACCAGTTTTTAAGGAAGAAATATGGCACTTTAAGTAGCATGTGAAGATAGACAACAGGGCATAGAAAATGGGGCATATTTTGTGCCAAGCATGGTCATCTGAGGTCCACAGTAAGGAATCTGTCTTACTACACTGCCTTCTCTTGTTCATTTCCCTCCTTAAAATCCACCCTGCAAGCTTCCTTTAATGCTGACTTCAGTGAGAGCAGGGTCTACCTTAAAGGAATGAACAGAAACGTCCAGAAGATTTGAACTACTCAGCATGCAAAATTGCCTTCTTAACAAATAGTTCTCACCTGTGAGCTCTAATGAATGATTACAGCATTTAAGAACAAGTTGTTAGGAGAGACAAAGTATATTTTTAGCATTAATGTACAAGGAGTAAGACACATGTCACTGAGAAGCAAGACAGGAAGGCTGTACCAGAGCTGCGGAACTGCAGATGTAGTCTTTGCCTTGCCGAGCTTCTTTTGTTCTTTTTGTCCTCACTGTTACTGATTCAATGGTGTATCTATTTAATGCATGCAGTTCATATTAGAAGCATGTGTTTTCATTCACTGCACATTCCATTTGCATATGTACAGTTTGTAATCAAAAGCGGTACAGCTGAAGTTAGCATTCGAAAACCTTAGAGAAGTGAGTTAGCATTGGCTTTTGAGGCTGGTTAGCAATGTGTTCCTATATGTACTTTGGCAATTAAAAAACATTTTCTCCCTCCTCCAGAAAAACAAGCAATCACCCATTTCCTCTTTCCCATGTTTAAGGCCATTCTTTTAAGGGAAATAATGAAAATGCAACAACAAGCATGTGGCTAGCTATGTACTCACATGATACCACAGCCTGTAATACTTAATGGGTTGGATGATCCTTGCAGAACACCTTCCCAACCTTTGGCCAAGTTTACTATTTAAGTTGACAGGTTACTTCTTCAGGTAGCCTGAAGAATAAACCTTAGATGCTTTTTTTCCTTTTCTTTCCAGGAACTATGTACACCCCTTAACCCAACGCAGAATTGTTTGCACTCAGTCCAGGGCAAGCTAGTTGTGTATTTATTTGCTGGTGTATTTGGGAGCAAGCCCAAGGTTTATGAAGGGAAGAACTCATTAAAATTCCAGATTTAGACTGGGGAAAACAACTGAAGGCTGGGGAAAAACAATTGAAGGTTTAGTCACTAACGTGAGCTCTCCCCTTCTTAAATTTTCTGCATGAGACTAGGAATGCCTCAAGAAGTGATGACTTCTCCATAAGAAGTTTCCTTGTATTTCTCCATTCACTATGACCCAGAAGTATGAGTCATCTTTAAGGTCTAACTTTTCATTTAAAAACTGAATAAAAATTCTTCAGAATCTTCTAATGAGTTTCCACTTTCATTTTTATATACTTCTAGTAGCAATTTAGTATTATTTACTATCAGTCTCCTTTGACAACTCTTAGCAGCATTTAAAGCTTATTAAAGAAAGTTTGCTTATTATGCGAAACAAGGAATTTAACAAAAACTTACATATAAACCAGTGCTAAGGGCAACAGTCACTTTGCACTGAACACAGGCACTCATTGAGAATAATTTTCACAGGAAAAAGAAATTCACCTTTACAGCATCAAAGAAATTCTGTGAAATTCTCACATACTCCTCTTGCTGATACTATGACATGCTCATCCTTCACTGCTTGGAAAAAAAGTGACCCTTGAAACAGCCAACCTCCTTCCTTGTCATGTTTCCAAGCATTGGTAATGCAAAGATCCCTCTCACTAGAACACCTCAGTCATGCCAGCCTTGATCCAACAGTAGACTGTACTGCTGTCCTTGAAGTGCCCCCAACCATTGGTACAAATTTAATGCATCTTCAGTCACAGATTTAAGTTGCTGAAAGCTTCAGAAGCTGTTAAAACCTGTTTACAGATCTAGATTAGAGAGTAAACCCATGCAAATCCACACTGATTTTTAACCATTTCCTGCCTGATGTAGAGCCAATGAAATATGTGTGATAAGTAGCCCGCCCCCCTTACCACAAAGAAACACACAGTTGGGAATGGCTCTGCAACCTTTCATTGCAATCAGCATTTTGCTTATAAAGAGTATAAGGAGTGAAGTAGAAGTTGACCTTTTTGATTGGTGTTAAGTCCTCAGCTGGCCTTTCTGCTAAATGGCATTGTTAACAGTTGTTGTGATACTGGTATCAGCCTACTTGTTCTGGTTCAGACCCAAGCCACTTCTTTCATATAGGTCACTCAAAAGCTGCCTCTAGCAACATTTGGTCACAGAAGTGGATTCACAGAAAGGACCTATAGTCTGAAGAACTTCATAGCCCATTTCCAAACAATGGGCCCACTGGGGCATGATGTATTTCATATACGGCAGACAGCAAAAAAGCTCAGAAAGTAATGAATCTTACTAAAAACACAAAAGTGCCATTTCTGATAGACTTGACTGTTTTATCAAAGCTAGAAATGAGAAAGAAACTGTCCATGAAAAATTTAATGAGATCACATTTTGGACCTTGCAACCTGGCTCTATCAGATAATTTTACAGACTATTTTGGGTTTTTTTCACCTTGGTGACTCTATGCAAATTAACGCTGGAGACATGAGTGAAAAGGAATTTTGCGATCCCATTTCCCACACGTCACCTGAATATATCACTGATAACTTCTCTTTAGCACATGAAGGTGTTGATAAACCACACACAGAAGAGCTCATCTAACCCAGTGTAAGGAAGGTAAGAAAACTGCCCCTTAGAATCAGGTTTCAAGGAAACATTAAGATACATGAATTTGTTAATTGCAATAACATGGATTAGTATGTGACAACATTAAACCTGCTTATTCAGAGTCTGTGAAACCATCAGTCTTTTTCACACACCCTAAACTAACAAATATTAAAGATAAGCCAGTATAAATGTAATGGGGCAAACTTCATGTTCCTGAACATCTGGCAAAACTCCCATTAAATGAGAAACGTGTGCAAGATTTTGGCTTCATAGGTCTCAGTATGTTAAATTAAATATTTGGCCCTGGGACAGCTGGAGTCTATATTTTTGCATTAAAAAGGTAGTGTGGTTAATTTTTCTCCCTTTTACAAAAGTTAGGAACTTTGAACCTGAATAAGCTTCAAGTTGGCTGACTATTAGGATCCAAATTTCAAGAAAGCCAGCATTGTAACAGGAAGGCAAGAATGTATTTTTCTTAGGCAAACCTCTCTCCCTGATGTCATTTAAGTTTGCTTTTGTTTTCACACTTTTCAATAATAGCCTTGAAAGCTCTGTCAGGAGTCTCTGAGGCAAAATGACACACTTGTCTGAAATTCCTTAAAATCAAACTTGAAGAGCTGACTGCTCCTTTGGGTCTACCAGAATTGTTCTGCATTTCACTGCATGAACTGATTATTTCTACAAGTATGTGGTGGTTTCCCCCTTTTGGTTTCCAGCCAAACACAGCCTGCTCCCTCACTCTCTTCCCCTCCTCCAGGCTGCAGGCGAGAGAATATTGGAAAGGAAAAGGCAGGGAGACTCATGGGTTGACATAAAAACTATTTGCTAATGAAAATAAAATAATAATGATAATAACAGTAATAACAGAATATACAATTGAACAATGCACAGTGCAATTGCTCACCACCTGCTGACTGATGCCCAGCCTGTGCCAGCCAGTGATCCCAGAGCCGAGAGAGGACCAAAACCGAAACCCCGGAAGAGTGAGCCCAAGAGATCTCCGAGATAATACCCTCGTCTTCTGGTCAGTTCTGGTTATGTACTGACATGATGTGATATGATCTGGAATATCTCATTGGCACATTCAAATGTCAGTTTTGGGTTTTGCTATTCACTGTGCTTCTCCCTCCCAGTCCTGATGCAGCTGTGAACCTGCCAAACACAATGACCTTGGGCTCCAGCAGCAACTAATAACATTAGTACTTTATCAACATTCCTCTCATAAAAAGTTCTACACTGAAACTAAAACACAGATATTCTAACCACTAAGAAGAAAATTAACTCTATCCTAGCAAAATCAGGACAAAGTATTAGCACACACTGAAAGAAGACAGAGGAGGGAATGACTGAGTACAACACAACAGGAAACAGCAGGATGCGCAGAGGTGATGCAGGACTTGGTATGAGTCAGCAACAGAAAAACAGAGACAACATACTATTTGAAAATAGATGAAGAAAAGGATACATGTCAGAATTCAGGTTTCATCTTACCTGTTCATGGTTACTTCTCATTACTTGATTTATCATGACTTCAATATGAAGTGATGGTAGAGTAGTCAAAACCAAGTTGAAAAATAGCAGGTGTTTCCTCAGAGCAAGGGGGACAAAGTATGAAAGAAAAAACAAAAATGCTGTTACTTACAGTTATATTCAAGCAACCTTCACAGTAATTACTGGACTTTATCCACATAATAATCTTAAGTCTGAAAGAACATGCCTATTTTGTAAACAGATTATTGAGCAACTCATGCAGGGAGCTCTAAAGTAGGTGCAGTGTGGTGAAGCATCATCTTAAACAAATGCAATCAGTTGATGCTCAGAAAGAAGAACCACCTTTTGCACTATCTGGCTATTTCAAAACTGGAAAGTAAGAATTTTGACAGGAAAAAAATCACTTGGACTGTTAGAGTTAATTGAAGGAGCTAGGTCAGGAGCTAGGACAGGCCAGGAAATGTTTCAGATTAACCGATGCAGATATGGCCTCACCCTTTTCACATGCTGGCAGTAGCATGGTCCTGCAGTGGTTCTGTGGAGGGTCTCAGGCCTCCACACATGCATAACCACATCTTAACACACATCCCAGTCCATAGTCAAGCACAGACTGGGCAGTAACACGGGCGAGCAGAGCAAGAGTGGTAACTGCAACAGGTTCCAGCTCTAGCATCTGGAGTCCAACAACCATCAGGCAAAGGCAAGGCAGTGAGTCAGAGCCAAAATCAATCCATAAAATTAGGACAACAATTCAGGAATAGGATTGGAGACAAGCACACCTACAACATAGCTCCAAAAGGGACTGGGTGCCCAGGCCTGAGTTCCTTGTACAAGGAGCAGAAGGCATGGCAGGGGGATTGGGAGAGTCCCAAGTGAGGCTAATCAGGGCAATTAAGACCTACTGGTGCACTCATGACCCTGACACTTTTTTTCTCTCAAGGAATTAGGAGGAAAAAAAAACCTTATGAAACAACAAAAAGGCCATAGGGAAATGAAAGTCAATCTTCATGGACATCCATAAGAAACTAGTTCAGGACCAGTGAAAATATGGCTCTACCTGGAATATATGAGGTGGTAGTAAGGACAATCAAGAAGAGGTGCTACTGGTGGGCTAATGCATACAGTCCCAGTTTGAAATTAAAGTCCCACGTTTGGGCCCAGGATTGCAAATACTGGTCCTGTATTCAGAGTTCAGCAGAGTTCTCTTTCTCATGACAAATTCACACTCATCACCCAGGAGTCATCTGAGATATTCCGGGTCTGTAATTTAAGATCCGCCTCGTCTTCCCCTCCAACCGTGTCTAGCACAAAGAGATAGACATCACTAAAGAAGGCCCTTTTTCAGTGCTCTCCTCTTATAATTTTTGCCACAAGGCTTGTGGTAGACTCCACAGTAGAAGGCAACTGTAATGAAATCCAGTGGCTCCTGCATTTCACTTTCAGAAACAGGAAGGAGAGTGGGCACACACATAATTTCAGACTTGGTGATGCTATGGAGCCTTTGACAATGGCACTGTGTACCTAAATCACACAAAAATTCAGAACCGATCATCACAACACCCAGTCTGTCCCTCATGGTTATCTCCTCTTGCAGCCAGGCAGATCATTGCACTCTCAGACCCTTCAGGACTGCAGGGAATACCTGGAGCATCACAGTTGCTGCCCAACAGCCATATCATTTGGACCATACTGGGTATCTAGCATCTGGTACAATGCACAGTGGTGACATTCAAAGCTTACACAGCCTGATATGCACTGGTGGGAAGAGGATGCACCTCTGTCCTCATGCATGAAAAGTCAGGGTTTGTAGACTAGTAGTGTCGATGCTGTCAGTATTGCCCACCTACATGTGTCCTAGGGAGACCACCACGGATCTCTTCTGTAGGCTTTCAAATCTTAATGAACATTGCTAGTTTGGACATGGGTGCATGATCTGATTAACTGCCTCAAAGACTACTTATCAGTAAAAATCAATAAAGATCAGCAGTATTTTCCAATTTTCAACTGAAATTGAAATAAACATTCAATTTCAGAGCAGAAAGTTTTGACATTACTTTTTTATATTTTTATTTTTATTTCTTCCATATGAATTTTCAAACACTGGAACATGTTGATGAATTAGCATTTTTGAAAGGCATCCAGTTGTGTACAACTAAGGTCAGTTTAACACAAACATATCCAAAGATAGTCATCACATGTCCCCTTCCTAGGCTGTCACATAAAAAAAGTTTATTCAGGAAAAAAAAAACCAATTCCTTGGCCTATGGCCCTCATCACTGAGTCAGAAGTACCAGACAGAATGTTATTGCCTGGTAAGCTCATAAAAATTAGAGTAAGTGTTGTCATTGCCCCCTAAATCTGAAAAAAGACAGTGAAGGCAGCAAGCGCCCTTTCAGCCAAGGACAGCACAAGTGAGACATTACAATGTATACGGATAAAATAACGGATAACTGTACCATAATTCACTTTTCCCCTTGGATTCACTCAGTCAGTTTTTGTTGGTTTTTTTTTTTTTTGTTGTGGCCTGGAACACTAAAGAAGGGAGAACATACAATATGAGCCTGAGGGCTACAGCAATAAAGCCACAATTAATGATCTGTCCTGGTTCTAGCAACGAGAACCTGACAGCTGTCAGGTTTTGAACACATCAGACTCCTATTGTGAAACACAGTGAGAATATCCGAGGCCTGTTTTGAGTCTCAGTGTTGCATATGCCTGGCCTTGGGAAGTCTGAGAAGACCTTTGTAATTATGTGTCATGCATTAATATGACAGAATTTTTATAGACAGGGAAAGATCATCTTATCACGGGATCTGTATCCTTCTTGGTTGTGCAGACCTCAGCTTTATGGTGATCATAAGTTTGCCTCTCTTTCAATGGGGCACTGGGATGCCCCATGATCCAAATTTAGGGTATTTATGATCCATTCAGTCAAAATATAAGGGCATTATCTACCCAGCTGGTTGGAATGCAGTACAAGAGCACAAAGAGTATGTAAATAAGTATCAAAGGACCTGATTCTGTAAGATGTCCTGAGCCTATGGAAAGTAACAAGTATTGTAAATTTCCAATTATTTCAGAATTGTCTAATGCCTGTCTCATGCAGGATACATCAGGATGAACATTGTAAAAGTTCTTAAGTTCATACTTCAGGAAACTATGGCACAGCCTTTGAAGCAAGCACATGCATACTTTCAAATTGTTACAAAAAAATCAGAACTGTGCTTAAGAAAGAGGTAACAGTAGGATCATTTCTCCTTGGTATATATTTTGGGTACAATTGGGATTGGTAGAGATACGGTAATTCAAATTCCAGCCAAGCTATCACAATGTTCAAGGGGCAAATTCTAAACTTCGTTCTTAATATCCTGCCTCAGTGAGGGTTGAGAGAAATTGAGAGAGTAGAATTTGATGTACTGTAACTATGTAAGAAATACATGCACTAAACCACTAGAATTCAGAGAAGCAGAGTTTCTACATACTGTGACAGTCAGTCAACAGTGCCCTCTCATCACTGATCTCTCTGTATTTTGATCATGCCAGGCACTACAGACTGCACTCCTCACTTTCAATATCCTTCAGAATTTTTCCTATTTGTCAATTTATTTCTACTGCTGCCACGGACATTGTACAAAGGAAGATGCCAGGCTGTTTCTCGTGACTACAGATACATGGTTCTCTTATAGGTCCCAAAACAGAGAAAGGCAAGTCCTTCCACCATGCTAATGCAACCGTGAACTGATAAGAGACCACAAAATCACTAAGGACAAACCTAAAAATGAGTATCCAATATGGGGAAGCACTCTACCTGAAGGACTTGCTAAAAACTGTTTTTTCCACTTCTGAAACAAGCTATTAGTGGGGCAGGGTTCCTGGCACAGTCACATATCTGCTTCAGCTCATAACAAAGGCCACCTTCAATGCTTGTTGCATACACCATATGCGTATAAGCGCTGCCAGGAAAATGAAGACAGTTTCAGTCACAAGGTCCTCAAAACACTCATTGCTGTTGTGAATCTGTCCATGATGAAATCCACAATTAAAGAACAAACTGCAAGTTTTGTCAAAAGCTCAGCACAATATCTATATTTTTAACTAATGCATGGAAAATATCTATTTCTAAATAAATAATTGAAATAAGGTCTTTTTTTTTCCTCATTGCTGTGCTTTCAACCAAAGCACAGAAGCAATAGGTTGATAACTGAAGACTTGAAGGTGACAGTGAAAAATCTAAATGGAATTTTGTCCTCTGTACAGTACCTTGTGTAACATAATTCTGGTCTTATAGGCCCTAACTTAATGCTAACAACAAAAAGTAATAAAAGAATAGGAAACCCTAAGGAAAAGTGGAACTTCTGCTTCAGCTGACCAAATGGAGTAATCTGTAAAAATTAAAAAGACTACTTCTATTGATAAAAACCAAATCAGATTATTAAAAGCTGAAAATAATAGTCTAAGTGATTGTATGTAGCCTAAGGAAAGAAATTTTAAAGGTATATGATTTTAACTTCATTACTAACTTAGGCTATAGCAAATAACTCCTGTTCATGTGGGAAATATCAGAGTACGTGATAGGCTTATTAATGTGTTTGTTTACAATATATATGTGAAAGATGAATTATGTATGCTTGTTTATATGAAAAAGAGTAACGCAGATCTTTGTTTAAAACAAATGATCTGAGTTACAAGATGCCTTACCAAATGTATTTACCAAAGTGCCTTTAAATACAAATGGATTAATGAACACACTTCAAAGATAAACTGAATTACGATAAAGATGTATTTTGAGGATCTTCTCAGAAAACATTGGGAAATGGGAGTTCCAGATGTTACAGTTACAGTGTTCTCACATGAAAGACTAGATTCTTTGGCAGTAAAACCACAGATTAATGTCTCCTGGAACAATGGCCCAGAACAGAGTAATCCTCGTCATCTCATTTTAGAACTCATCTGTAGGAAACTGCTGTCACCAGTATCTGGACTACGCCATGCAAGCCTGGCCCATTCCTCTCCAGGAGGGAAGCAGGTTAAATGGCACTGATATCTACTTGTTCTACATACAGTACAACTGCAAACTTAACCCACCCTTGCAACTGCAGCAACTGTGGACCTGCTACCTTTGCATCTACTTGGAAGTATCCCAAAGAAGGAATGGGTATAAAGAAAACTGTAAGATCTTGTTATGACAGGGATGCTTTGTGACATGAGGAGCTCTGTTAAAGCACAAATACTTTCAAGAAATACACAAAGAGTTAGACACGCTCAAGGTTAGGTAGAATTTCATTGCTATTTCTGATACTTAAATTTTGCACTGTTAACCAACAGCATTGGGCAACTTATTCCTGAATCAACTCCTCTGCAGACTAATCATGCACCAGAGATTATAGAAGACAAGTCTCACATCTGAAATGGGATTTGGGATGCCAATTCTCATGAGCATTTCTGAAAATCAATCTACCAGTTTTGCAAAATCTAGCCTGAGTTTTTCTGCTGGAGTTTTTTACTAGGTAATGTTGGATCACAACAACTTCTTTATCCACCACATCAAGAGCACCAATATGTGAGCATCCACTCCATTTTTGCCTCCAGATACCAAGACAAAAGAATCAATCTTAATTAGCTAAATTAAAATAGCAAGACATATATGATCACCCTTTTTTAGAAAAAATCAGCTCCTAAAATGACAAGTGATGCAAAAATAATTAAAACAAGACAGATACTGGGGAGGAAAAGGAGAAATAATGTATTTTGAATTTGAAGAGAAGTAATTAGTTTGGGCAGGTTATTTATTTATGTAAACTGAAAAATTAGCTGTAGCAGGCACAGGCAGTAGATACAAATACCTGCTTTGCTCTTACTCACAACAAAAGAAGAAGAGAAAGTTATGGTAAAATAGCCCACTGGATTTCAAAATATGTATACTTCCTCAGAGAATACCTAAGACAGTGTTTTTCATAATCAAACATCCCTGGCCAACCACAGAAGGAAGACAGTATGCCAAGAGGCAATCCCAGTAATCTTAAAGTTTTAGGAGGTTTTTTGGTTGGTTTTTAGTTTTGGTTTTTTTACCAGAAGCACTTGCCTGGATTTAATTTATTGTAGCAGTTTTTTACTTCTTGAAAATGTATACTTGCCACTGCAGTATACATTGTCTTCCCAAATTTCCTACAGTTCAGAAAATAAATTGAAGCTTGACTTTGTAATGTACCTCAGTGACTGGATTAGTACTGCTATCTAGATAAAAATAGATGGTTTTAAGGCACTTTGTTTTAATGTTTACTCACAGTATAGTCTTACTCTTATACCTCTGACCCGCTTTGATTATTGTGTGTCCTCTGGAGACATCAGTGACACCAAAATGAGAAAATTATTTAGCTTCTGGGTATCAGGTGCTACTCTTTGCACATTTACAGAAGCACAGTATCATTTTATCAACATTAATAAGGAAAACTGTAGAGGCTCTTGTTAACTCAACACACAATAATTTTGTGGTTTGTAACACACCATTCACTTTCTTCAGCCTTTCTTCCCATCTTCCTTCCCCTGTATGTATGTCAAGACCTATGCATATCACCACTATCAGAAGGCATCATGACCCTCTGTGCAGAGGTTTAGGCACCATCTCATATGACTGAAGCAAGGTCAAATACCAAGAATGATCCTCTCCCTTTTTCAACAGATGATGCCTTTGTCCTCAAGACTCCCTTGTTTGACTAACCACTAAGCTCCAAATTTAGTTTTGAGTAGCAGTCTTCTAGTACCTCCAGATTTACTAAGACTAAAATGGAATCATTTGAGTAGCATCTTCAGACAGACTCAAGGACTTCAGTTCCGCTTTAAGCACCACAGTCTGATAGGGGATAGAGCCTGTCACCTCACACTATCATTTCCTGATCTGCAGACTTTAAAAACATGCATGCTGCAAGACATGCTTAATATCTGCTCTCCCCAAGGAGACCATCAGCCCAAAGGCAAAGCTCTAAGTACAAGGTAACAAAAAAGAGTAGTTATTACTGCTATTCACATTCACTGTCTTTGACTCAGAAAGCCTTTCAACCTTTGAAGCATCCTTGAGTTGCATTTTAAGTCATTGCAGTCCTCTCTTTCTGCTCAGAAGCACAAAATAACAGGCAGTAGAAGGACTATAAATTGTTTTATGGATGTTATAAATACAAATAACCCTCACTCATAAAGTTGCATTGGCATTACAAAGATCTAGTCATTTCTTTAGTGCATGGCACAGCCACTCTACAGCACTTGGGATGATCATGCTGTCACAGAGATTCCATCTTTAGCATGTGAAATGGGCCTCTGACTCAGATAACATGTGAGAGAAAAAAATGCTGCGAATGCAAGCACCTGCAGTGCACAATAGCCTTAGAAACCTCAGAAGCAATAAGGAATACTCCTACATGTCAGCACTGAACTTGGATAGCTACATTCCATGATTTATATCCTCTCACAAATAACTCCTGAAGAGAAACAGAATCACAAAGAAGGAAAAACATGAAAGTTAATTTACTAAGTCTTCCAGAGGCTTCAGCTTTACAAAGCAGCGAAGATCTGACAGTCCCATTTCAGGAAGAAGCTGCAAAGACCTTTGTTTTTTCTTTTGTCAGCCTTCATACCCATGTGTGTATTCACTCAGAAAAACAGATGGATTTTAAACTAAATTGTGCTGTTAAAACACTTCTATTTTGGAATAAATCTCTGTTTTGTTAGTCCATAGACAGATTAAAATAATCTAAGACTTCTTGGTGCAACACAAAATGAGATTCCTCTTCTATTAGGAGAAAAGTGGCATAGCAATTCTCAGATGAGATATACCTTGTACCTTCCTGAAAGCAATAGGGAGATATCATAAATCATACCTGTATATCTATGTTTTGAGAGTAGAAGGCAGTAAAAAGATCTCTGACATTGGTTCCTCTATTAATCTGGATACATATTAAACTCCCAGTAGCAGAGTCTCCATCCCCACCTCTCCAGTCCACATTCTTTCCTGATTGCAAACTGAGCTTTATTTATTCATTCAAATTAGCATATTCAACAATCCTGGAAAAACTTGTCCCCACATATCAGCACTCGATTTAAAATCTTCATGTGGAAATAATATGATGGCAAATGAATATTATTTAAATGAACAACACAATTCTTGGTCTTCAGGAACTAAGGTTACAACAGGTAGAAATTACCTTGTTTACTCTCCATTCTTACCTTCCTTTTACAATAGTATTGGGTTTGTGTGGCAAGGTTTTGGTAGCAGGGGGGGCTTAGGGGTGGCTTCTATGAGAAGCTGCCAGAAGCTTCCCGCATGTCCGACACAGCCAATGCCAGCCAGCTCCAAGATGGATCCACCGCTGGCCAAGGCCAAGCCCACCAGTAACGATGGTAACACCTCTGTGATAACGTAATTAAGAAGGGGAAGAGAGAAAAAAAAAAAACAAAAAACTGTGTATTTTGCAGCTGGAGAGAGGAGTTAGAATATGCAAGAGGAACAACTCTGCAGACACCAAG
>NW_010327869.1:0-3936 GCF_000700745.2 Antrostomus carolinensis
CAAAGATGATAGAGAACAGTTTAGCAATCAACTCTGACAGTTCCTTCAGCACTTGTGGCTGCAACCCATCGGGGCCCATGGATTTGTGGATATTTATTTTGTTTAGGCTATCTCCAAGCAGTTCTTCCTCAACCTCAACTCAAGGGGCAGTGTTCCTCTCACTAATTCCTGAAATAGGCATGAGATTCTTGTAGGTCTCAGTAGCTTTCAGTTACAGCTAGCACTGCCAACTCTTACAGTATTTAATATTTTAATTTAACCCTGAATTTGTATAATTAATTGAGAATATTTGTTTTCTCAGGCCCTCAAAGTTATCAAAAGATGGAAATTTTGCATCTGAAAATGTATGAAAGGAGAAGGCAACAGCAAACAATATGGAAGTTAGTAATGCTAAAAATCTCATGAATTTGGGGTGAAGTTCCTGATTCCTGAATGCCTGTCTGGAAATTCTTTCCCTGATCCTTGACAGGACTTACTAGGTCAGGGAAACCCAGCTGTACTGTTCTATCCAATATCAAAGTCTCTGCTTCCAGAGTATGGATTTGCTTTAGTTTCATCTCCAGAAGAAAGTTGCATGAAAGCCGGCTTGTTAAGCAGGGGATCAGTCTGGAGCAAGGTACAAGGATATGATGAGTGATGCCTGCACACCAGGACCCTGCTGCAGCCCAAAAGCCATCCAATGCACTAGGTTTTTCCTTTCCACATCAGTCCTCCTGCAGCTAAAAGTTTAAAAGCATTAAACTGGTTTGTTGGGGTTTTTTTTTTGTCCTCTGAACTACCCAAGAACATCAGGTTATGGGATTATTTTGGTCGTGAGTGTATTTCTTATGTCTCGCTACACACACACACGCACAGAGCACAGATGCCTAAATAGCTTCATTCATAACAAGGGCATCACATTTCAAAGACAAGTGAGGCCCAGTTGATTTTTTTAAATTCATTTCCCCTCTGTGTGCCTCTCTCAGGTGCTTTTATTAATTAAGCCTCTAATCTTCTGAGCTTTGTCCACCATATGTTATTAGAGCAATTGGTTTTGCAAGGATATATTTGATTTCATTAAAATAACTGGTAGTTAGAACTGTTCTTTTAGGACTCTTATTGACTGAGATGTGCTGTTCCTTCACTGTACCTCCTCAGTCCAAATCCTTCAAAACCTGTAAGTAGGAGATAACAGCCCATTCTCCAGAAACTTTCTTTTCCAAAGCTACATATCAGTTAGGGGAAGAATGTCAAGTAGTATTTGCTATGGCTGTGAGATGACAAATGAGATGGAAAAGCAGTGTGCTGCCTGGGGGGATGCCACACGTGCAGGGCCACTGACCACCCCAGGATCCACCTTTCTGGAAATTCTTTCCCTGATCCAACGGCACCCAGAGCCGTTGCTCTTTCGCCTCCCATCTCACCCCTCACGCATGCCTGTGCAGGACAGTGGCAGGCCAGGAGCACTGCTAGACCAGTGTTGGGAGCATGTTCTTGTCCTGGGCTGGGGACAGGCAACTTAGCTAACAGACACCTTTGTGTTACCAGGAGTAAAAAGATTTTGGTGAACAAAGTTTTGGAGAAACTGCGATGTTGTGTTTTGTTCCCCAGAGTTTATAGTTCCTCACCTCTGGCCCCATTTAATGCTATAATTACTCTCTTAAATTTCTCTTTATTTAATGTCATCCAGCCTGTCTTCTTTTGTTACTATTTGTGTAACTAAAACAGGCAGAGGCTGATATTGAAGGCAGGGATGGAGCCAGCATGTTAAAACCTGCTTTTAATTTAAGGTTCTGGGGCTAGTTTCCTAGCCATTACTACATTTCAGAGAAAATATATTTTCTTTCCCTCTGTCAAATGACGGCTGATCTAGATCTAATTAGGGTCAGTTTCACCTAAAGATGAGTCATTTACATTCTGAATATATAGCTTCCAAATTATCGTTTTGGTTTAACAGCAGCCATGAGCAAACCCATACCTATCTTTTTTACATGGCACTGAAGATAAAAATCAATGGATTTTCTTCCACAAATACCTGTCCCAGCAGAAAGATGGCAGATGGATGAAGGAAAAAAGATACAATTCAGGATAAGGACAAATAAGATTAAGGGTAATTGCAGAATGTAATTTTATGAACAACAGAAGAAGTGGCCTTTTTGATATTTACTGGGGGGAAAAAAAAAAAAAAAAAAAAAGCTCTGAATGAGCAAGCATTTAAAGGTAAATTTTTTGACCAAAAAATTCTGGTTATGCAGTGCCATAGCTCTTTTTGGCAGCATACTATGGGTGGCTGTTGGCATACCAGTATAACTAAAGAAACAAAACAGACTGCAGTGCAAGCAATTGAAAAAAAAAATAAAAAAATAATCCAACACTTCAATTCTTTAGCAGTATTGGCAAATTTTAAACCCAGTTAGAAGAAAAGCTTTTCTTGTTAAAGATGCCAAAATCCCATCCCTTTTTCAGCTGGGAGTCATTTGTGTAATCAGTATGTCTTGTAGCAAAACTAAGAGAACAAAACTCAATAACACAGCATCTTGTAGCTTTACTTTGCCAGGAAAGCCTCGAAAACATGAATTTCTGTCATCACTCTTGTTTATACTCTGCACACCTCTTTGGCCTCCATTCTCTCCTACTTACACTATATGTTTCACTAGATGACCAAGAATTTGCATTGGAGGCACACATCTCTGTCCTATACTCCAGAGACCTGGCCCATTAGCAGGATAATGCCAGGTCATTCAGCTGAGGCTAATGGAGATGGCTGAGACATAAGCACTTCAGTGTTAGAAAATAAGGTCATTGAAGTACACTGTGGAAATTAAATCTCATCAACTTCTTATAGGATCCAATAATATCTAATGTAACCTTGTTGTTTTGTGTTTTAAATAACTTTTTCAGCAGAGGAACTATTATTTTGCCAGGATTGGCTTCCTCAGACGAGGTGTTATCAGTAAGTTCACAAGTAAATGCTGATCAGAAGCGCAGATGACACCAACTCTCTGCTGTTCAGTGGGATTAAGCAAAGCAGACTACTGCTATCAGTGAGGGGAAGCCAAGTTATTTAGGGCAGCCTATAAATCAGTCAAACACCAGGAGTTTCTGACATCAGTGGGACTCTCAAGACTTTGCAGATCCTTTCCCCGCTGTGTTCCCACTGCAGAACAGCAGTGCTGGTATCCTTGCACAAGTCTGCAAGGTTAAGAGCATCTTTCACAAGTGAGCTCTTAGGACTGAAAAGAATTTTTTTTTTCACCTTAGAAAAAAGGGCTTATAACCATTACCACTTGTTTTGGTTGGGATTCAAAGGAGCAGAATGAATTGCAAAACTCAGAGATGCAATGCAGTTGTTTGTTGTTTTACAAAGAAATAGGGATAGTCCAGGGTTATATTTCCTACATAATTCTGAATTATTGCATTTTCCCCAGGGCCTGAAGCTTTTTGTTCATTTTAGAACCCAGCAAAGTCAGTACTTTTGTGTTTGGATTATTTCTCTGATCTCAGAAAGCCTTGAGATCCATCACGCACCACACACAGTGCCTGCCCAGCAGAGCGTCAAAGATGTGCACAACTTGTGTTGAAGACACAGCAATGAAACTGTGGGGTCTGCTTACATGCAGCTCAGGATCAGGTCCCTGCAGGAGTAAACCCATCAGGCCAAAATTGCTTACTGCAAGAACACGGGTAGATTTCAGCTCCTCTACTTGAACCTTTATCAAATTGTAATAGCAAAGCAGAGGAAACAGCTATTTTGATCCAAACTCAGCCCCACATCTGAACCTGAAGGTGGGTGTTTTCATCTCCTGCAGCCACACAGCAGTGGGAGAAGAAAGCCCATGTAAGCACCTAGATAGCTTGGAGTGCAGCCACCTAGGTTTCCAGTGCAGAGGAAAGGATGCACAGTAGTCTAATTGAAGCCTTCTGAGAGTGAATGGCTGTGGAAATTCAGTTATGGTT
>NW_010327869.1:3963-34003 GCF_000700745.2 Antrostomus carolinensis
CAATCACTGTCTAAACTAGCCTCTGTTAACTTTGCATGCAGTTTCCCTTCACAACAACCAAGCTCCTGCTTGGAGCCTCAGCTAATTTGAGTCAGCCATACTTCAGTAACAATAATTTCAACATTATGTCACAACTTACCCAAGAACAAAAAGTTTGCCTCATGCCAAACTCATCCCTGGTTCACCACTAAACTCCGCGAAGTTATTCCAGCCATGGACTTGGCACAGAAGTGGTTTAAGTTTCCAGTCTGATCCCATGTAGTGCTATGTCTGATATTCTGTTTCACATATATTGAGCGCTTCTCTCTTTGATCTCATGACCTGTTTATTTTATATCTGCCTTGTTATTGTGGTACTTATTTTACAAGCTGCAGCCTGGCATTGTAGTAATTGCACGTACACATGCCCAGTCATACGCAGATGCACAGACCAGATCATTGCTGGACTTGATCAGCTTTTACTTCTAAGAACTTTTCCATCTTCTTTCACAACTGTTGTTTACCTCAAACAAGCACTACAGTTTACAGAAAGGTTGTTAAGAAACCAGAGATGAAGCCCAAATACTGCATCTTCAGCTAAGGCATGGCTGTCAGCTTTCAATGTGGGTGTGCAAATAGCTTGTCTACACAGCCTATATGGCACATTGAGAGATTTTGTCAAAGAGAGAAGGCAAAAAGCTCTTTTAGAGACAAAGGAGAAAAAGAAAAAAAGACAAAAGCCTGAGACTAAAACACTAGCAAGATGCAAGAACTGAAACCACTTAGAATCTCATAAACAAACAAAAAAAGAAGATTTCTAGGGCAACAGTCCTTTAATGATTGGCTTCTTAATAATGAACAATGACAAAAGTTTGTAATTAGATGGTGCCTTTCATCTGAGAGATTCATCAGCTCTTAGCAATCACTTACTATTAATTTGATACCAGTTTTTCTCACAAACACACAGCTGTTGTGTGCAAAGGAAAGGAGACAGGGAAGTGTGCGTCTAGGAAGAGCACACATACGAGCTGCAGTGGCTCAGACTTTTAAGGAAAGCTCACCAGGGCCTAAATGTCTGCTCCTAAACCGAACCAAAACATCTGCAATCCAAAATTGTTGACTGCTTACTCATTTGTGTTGTTAAAAATGCCCATACTTTCAGGCACCTTCTAACTCCCACTCACTTGCCTAAAACCAAAGTGTTAAGAAAGACATGGAGGGGCTGTTAGAGCTGTGAGGAGTTTAATTGTAATTCAAATATACCTGGATATCAGAACAGCTTTTGATCTAGAGGTAAATAGAAACAAGTTACTTTACCTGACTAAGTGTATTTCAGACACGTAGCTGCATGAATGGATAGGAAACTACCTCCTCTTCAAAGGATATTAGTGGCATAATGTGCGTGACGAGAACCCAGCAAACTTCACGTGCAAGGAGGTACGGCCAGTAAAACTATCATTCAGGCATTTCCTGCATGCCCTGTTTTTACGAGGCTCTTCAAAGATTCCTCACAGGCATCTTTCTCAAACTCACTCACTCAGGGCTTTTGGTAATGCTCGCTGTGCATGGAAGCCATTAGCATGAGAGGCGATGAAGTCTAGTGAATTAATTCGGAGAGCCAGGGCCTCCCAGGGCACATCCTTCGGCTGCCACTGATTCATCGGGAGATGTTAAGCAAATGCTTTCACCTCCCCATTTTGGATAATGAGTATCTTTGTCAGAGAGCTGTCAGCTAATGTTAACTTAGGGTTTGAAGGTGAATCATGCTAAATAGGCATTGACTTATAGTAAGATCCCCATCAGCTGGGGAAATACAGGGCTGGGATCCCCCTGGTACTGTAAAACTCCCGAAGCATGATGCACAGATACCTGAACAACTTGACAAAGATTCGGCTTTGGTCCAGCCAGACTGGCTCCTGCAGAAACCCTTCACTCTCATACATCTGAGTGTTGCAGGGCAAATTCACTGGGAGCCAAGCCCAGGCTGCCTCTGCAGGCAGGCTCTGTTCTGTGCCACAGCAGTAGGATTTCCGGCACCCCAGAGCATGAAACATTTCAGCACAGTGCTTCCAGGTGCTGCCTCCACCTGCCGTCCTCTCTCCCACCCCACAGGGCTGGTGCCAACAGCTCCAGCTTGATTGACTTGAGTTGATTTTGCATTCAGGTATCTTTGCATCATACTCTAGATCCTGTAAAAAACAGCTCAGTGATACCAAACTGGTCTGACTGGTAACCATCTCCCATCCACCAGCTTTTACTAGTCCTACTAGAGGCCATGTGGAAGTGATGCAGCTTCCAGACTGTTAGAGTGGAGCTGAGGGTTGCGTGCTTCTCTCTTGTTTTATACTGCATATATTGGACATGAGAAACAGTGCTGTGTATGGAGCACCAAATTGTATAGATGTAGACTCAAGAAAAGAATGAAGGTGGCAAACTAACCACACACTGCCTATCTCTTCTAGGCATGTGGGACACATTTCTCAAATGCAAGGGAACAGAAAGGAACAAAGCAGCTTGTCAGAAAATGTGTGGCTGCTTTAACAGTGCCCAGCCCAAGCAAACATGCCTGGCTGAGGATCTAAATGAGGCAGTGAGGGTTATACATATAGATCACAGTGCTAACGAGATGAGCGTATGTCTCTACCCTGTGGCTGCCTTCAGAATTTTCCTTTTGCTGCTCTCTGTCTGCCCACCCCCAAATAACTACACAAGAGTGTCTTGTTCATGAGGAGCTATGGGGCAGTTTTTCATAAATGTGAGACTTGATATGTGGAATTGCCTCACTGCTCAGTTTTCTGAGACAAAAACTACTTTTACTAAGTTGACATGTTCATGCATATTTATGGAAATGTATTTCCACAGCTCATCCTCATGTCAGAAACATGTGAGAGTCTCATAATGTTAAAGGGATTAATCAACATCGTGGGCTAGACGTGACCCTCCATGTATGGCCTTCATTGGTCTGTTGAAGAGCTGAGGGCAAGGAGTCACAGGTATTGTTAGACTCAGTGATTTAAAGACTCAGAGTTGACAGGCTGTGTGTGTGTGTGCATGTGTTTGACTTCTTCCAGGTTCGGTCCTGAAAGAGCTAAGAAACCTTAATTTACTGTTACAGCTAAAACCACCTGACACATTGTGTGCTTTTCAGCCCTGTGCATGCCTAATTTAGAACTTGAGATATCTAAAAAAAAAAAAAAAAAAGCCTAATCCCAGTTCAGGGGATAGACAGAGATAGACACCGTTGGCAAAGGCTGTTGCAAATAAAGAAAGGTCCATTGATGTCATGTGATGACAAATACCCAAAAACTCACCATATACCTTTGTGGATCTGTGTCCAGTAGAGTCAGAGGCAGGACCATGAACAATAATTCCTGGCCTACAAGAAAAACTTCGTGCCCTTGCAGATTAACCCACAAAAAATCACAAGCAAATTCAATAAATTATAAAAATACTGAACAAAGGGATATAACAAATTCTGTATTGCCCTGTAGGAATTTAGTGCTTGTCTCAGGACTGTGTAGAAAGAGCTACTACCCACTACAGTTGGGGTAACAAGGTCCCTCACAAGCTGGAGTGGAAGGAGTTCTCATCTCTCCTAAGAAAATACTAGCAACCACACTCCAGAGCTACCTGTTATAGGGCTCTTCCACTCTTGCTCCTGAAGGTGAGCCATGATGCAGACAAGGACGCAGGAGTCACTGGACAGAGGAGGACAAGCAAGTGGTCTGATTCTGTAGCCTGTCAGAGCATTGAGATACCTGGGCTCTTGCCTCCCTACTCCTGATGTTGTTCATGTGATGAGGTGAAAATCCAAGAGACCTGGAGATAAATTTCAGGAGTTCAGTGAGTTAACTGGAGCATGAGCTTGAATTCAACCATCTGAATTCTACTTGCTTTTTGGTTCAGGCACCTCAACACCATCTCTGAGAATGTCCCCCTGCATTCCTTGCCAGCTGTGGCTTCTTACTAACTTTCCATTGAATCAGTCCTGTGTGTTTTCATACACTCCTGCCCCAAGATGGTAGTGATCTTGACCATGCATTTGCTCATCTCAGGATCTGAGAAATAATAAACGTACTCAAGTCAGGTTAAGACTATAGGATCTTGACTTCCAAAGGCGTTTGCCTGCTGCTAGCTGAACCCCTAAAATGTTCATTAGTAAAGTATGACAATGACTCAGGTAAACCCAAGTGTTCTGATTACTTGTTGTACCAGCTCATGTTTCTATGCTGTGGCTTTCCAAGTTGCCTGACTGGACAGGTACTTGCTCACCCTAGCTTCCTTTGAAGCTTTAATTTGCAGCCTGGATCCACAGCTACACCCAGGGCCACAACTGGATTTACAAGGCCTGGGAAAAGACTGTAGCAGTGGAGGTACTTTGCTGTCCTCCCACACTATCCTGCAGGGCTCAGGGCTACAGTTTAGCACGAGCAAGTGTGAATTTGATCGGTATGAACAGCCTGAATGATGAAAGCTCTGAGTGGGAACCTGCATCTCCAGTTGGGTTGGAGTGTACTAGGAACAAGAAGGGGGATCTTTAATGCTGACTTTATCAAAAGCCACATGCATTTAAATAAGCATTTCTAATTCTCTTTTTTCTCCCTCATACTCCCTGGCTCACCATCCCTCTACAGCTGGTATTTACCAGCAGGAGAAGGGAAGAAGAGACACGGAACAATATCTACATGTTTTTATGGCCAGCTGCAGCCAGGAGAAGGCCTCTTAATTCTGCCATTTCTGTTGCTCAGATGTGCTGCTGGATATCTCCAGTGCAAGACTGGCAAACAGACTCTTTTCCCATGACAAGCTGTGCTTTCCTATAATGTGTCAAGGCAGAGAGTTTAAGAGGATGTTAACTAATAAAGCTGATCAGCGAAATGACATGATAAGTATTGGTCCATGACTATAGAGGAATCTAAATTTCAAATGTAGTGTGTAGATAAGGCGCCTTGGCAGGGCTGCAAGATACTCCTTTGCCTCTTCTAGAAAACAAATGTATTGCTAACAATGGTTCTAAAAGAGGAAGAGGAGAAGGAGGAGGAGAAGGTGGAGGAAAAGGAAAGAACCACCAAAGAGCAAAAATTTTAGCCAGCAGGAGAGATGCATTTCCCATGCAGTACAGGAGCTGTTATATTCTGGCATCCTCTCCTAACATTGGCCAGGAGTGCTTTGGTAAAGCTGGGAAGGCAGATTTCCATGTCCCATTGCAAGAGACATGAAACAAAACCCCCAGGCAGATTTCCACTGGCAAGCAAGCAGGATGCAGCACATAAATAAATAAATAAATCACTATGAAATCATGCTGGGAGGAATATCGTGGCTTGGCACACAGACACTTGTGTCTAGAGAAGCCAATGCATGTCAAGAGAAAACACAAGGGGAAGGAGAAAAACCTTACGCAGCCTGGTAGTAGGAGCTAGTTATTACAGTGGAAAGGTCCAACAAGAATGGAACAAGCCAAGTAACATTTCTAAAAGCTTAAGCAAAAAACCTCACTCCATTGAACAGTATTTGCACTTGGACCCCAGTTCCAGAAAGGCCTTCAGTGTTTTGGATCTGTCAACAGCAAAGCTTCAAAAGCCAAAGATCCAGGCTTGAAACTCCTCCCCCAAGTTGGGAATAGTTTGATCCAAAATTCTGGTGTTGGCTTTCTCTACCTAAAACAAAGAAACACCCACTATGTGCTGAGATATGCACCTTGCTGTGATCTCAGCCCTATGGTTCAGCACGTAATATGAAAATGCAGAGCCACGAAGATGATTAAGGGAGTGGAGCATCTCCCTTATGAGGAAAGGCTGAGGGAGCTGGGTCTCTTTAGCTTGGAGAAGAGGAGACTGAGGGGAGACCTAATTAATGTTTATAAATATATAAAGGGTGAGAGTCACAAAGATGGAGCTAGACTCTTCTCGGTGACAACCAATGATAGGACAAGGGGCAATGGTTGTAAGCTGGAACACAGGAGGTTCCACTTAAACTTGAGAAGAAACTTCTTTACAGTGAGGGTGACAGAGCCCTGGAACAGGCTGCCCAGGGAGGTTGTGGAGTCTCCTTGTCTGGAGACATTCAAAACCCGCCTGGACACTTTACTGTGTAATCTCATTTAGGTTCCTGCTCCGGCAGGGGGATTGGACTGGATGATCTTCCGAGGTCCCTTCCAATCCCTGACATTCTGTGATTCTGTGATTCTTCCAGTGAGATACTCTTTAGGTGGCACCCTGCCTACTTGTATAGGGTGATAGAGCTGAGGATGATAGAGCTGGGAACACTCCATGGTGCTAATCCAATTAAATCCTATTTAAAAGCCAGTTTTTAGGTTCATAAACAGTTTATGAACTTTGACTTTTAAAAGCTGTTGTGTTTCAATATCAGGATCCTTATAGGGCCTGTTAAATTTTCATATTGTTTCATAAAAAAGAATGAAGAAATAACAAAGGGGTGACAGCAAAGGCTTAAGGGGATTTTATCAGTCTGTGTAAATACCTGATGGGGATAGTAAAGAAATCTGAGTCAGACTTTTCTCAGCAGTGTCCAGTGACAGGACAAGAATCAATGAGCACAAATCAAAATACAGGAAATTCCACTTAAACATAAGAGAAAACTTTCTTTACTATGAGGATAGTCAAACAGCACCAGAGCAGGTTGCCCAGGGAAGTTGCAGAGTCTTCATCCTTGGAGATATGCAAAACTCAAGTGGACACAGTCCCAGACAACATGCTCCGGCTGACCATGATGTGAGCAGGTGTTTGGACTGGATGATCTCCAGAGGTGGCCTCCAACCTCAACTGTTCTGTGGTTCTGTGATTTTCTGATATGCTAGATGCTGACCTATCCAGACCTGCTGCTAAGCTGTATTTACAGTGCAGCCCAACCAGCAGCCCACAGGTTTGTCCTTCTCATGTGAAGTCTGTCTGACCCAGTGAGGCTCTGGGGAGAAGACAGGAATGGCTTTCAAAGAGGACAAATCCTAGCTTTCTCCCCTTAGCAGAGGAGCACAAGCCCTGAGAAGACTGGCCTGCTGCATCTGTGTGATGGCATGGTTTCCCAGCCTTGCACCCCAGTCAGTTTGAGCACCAGTTTTTAAGATTAAATGAGCAGAGCAGAGCTCACCGTGCCTTACCAGGTGCAGCCCTGCCTTGTCCTGCAGCCTCCTCTCCAGGAGGGCAGCTGGGATGGGTCAATGGAAGCCTGGAAGCAGCCGGAAGCAGTGGAAAGCAGCTGGAGGCAGTTGTAGGCAGCTGGAGACAGTTGTAGGCAGCTGGAGACAGTTGGAGGCAGATGCTGCCTGTGACCTGGTAGAAGAACCATCAAAGTGCCATCTGCTGGGTCCTGGGTCAGCAGTGGTGGGCGGCTCCAGCAGCCACCCTTGCAGTGGTATCAGGACACAAGTGGGGCATTTCAGTTCAGGACGGGGTTTCTCTGCTCTCCCCAGGCCAGATAGACATGCCTCTTTGCTAAAGGCTCTGTCAAGAAAGAGCTGTCTGGTTTACTCAACCAGATTGTCACCAGAATGAGAACTAGCAAGAAAATTAGTCCGAGGAAAGCATGTTTTTTAAATGGGAGCTTGCCTTTACCATCTGAACCTCATCATTACTCTGTTATGCTACTCCATGGGACTACCCCAGGAGCTCTCTGCTTCTCCCAGCTGAGAGGTGCTAGCTGAGGATGATAGAATGGGAACACTCCACAGTGCTATTCCTGAAAAACCCTATTTAAACCAAATTTTTTATTTTCATAAACAATTTAAATAACTGTAACATTTTCAGAGCTGTTGTATTTCTATAGTAGAATCCTTACAGTGCCTAGTAATAGGGACTTTTCTGATGTGATGCCCTAGGGAGTATCAGATTCTCCATCTTTCCTCTTAATCATTGCACCCCAGGCCAGGCACCATCAGTGGTGGATCTCAGTGAGGGAAAGGGTGGATCACGAGTGCCACAGTGCGGGAAAGAAATCCTGCAAGGTTGCTGCCCAGAGGCAGGGGAAGCTGCCAAGTGAAATCTCTGGCAATCATCAGCTATCTGCAGTTTTGACCAGCTTGTGCACTGCCTGAACTGGCAAGTTGACGCCTTCTGGTTTTAAAATCACAATATCTAAGGAGTAATTTGGGATGCAGGGGTGGTATTCAGGACAAGCCTCTGATCCTGAGCCTTGTTGCATCTCCTCGCATCACATACAGCCCTGCAGTTTTAGGCAGATGTGTTGTGAACAGCCATGGGAGCAGCAAGAGAAAAGCAAGGAAGTCTCTGATGGCCAAAGAAGCATCTTTGGAACAGGGAATGAAGAATGCCTGATAGCCAATGTTGTAGTCTGCTGTGCCATGGCTTCCCTGGGCCAGGCAGGTTACATCCTCATGGAGACTGTCTCCCAAATAAGACAGGAGGCATCCTATCCATCCAACTTTGCAGCTCTGGCGATTTGCTCTCTAGGAGGTTTATCCCACCGGTACTCATTTTACTACTAGTCTACATGTATTCTTAATTCAGTCCTGATACAAAGTAGTGTTGAGTGTTCTGTTCTGCTAGCAAGCTCTGGTCTTCTTAACATGTAATGTGGTCAGGTGGATGAAGAAGTCTTGCGGATCTTTTTCTTGACAGCACAATCCTGGTTATACTCTAAGCTGAAGAAGTGTGGTGGCAACAGTTCTTGGGCATTGATTGTGACCCTGAAGAGTAAAAGGTATAGCTTCAGTGAGCAGTCTGCTTTCTCCTTTGCTGAAGAGATGCTTTGAGGGCCAGAAATTCATTTCTTCCCTCTGTCTAGGAAGGGAGGGAAGAAATGTAGCGTTGTCTAGTAGCGTTTTGCTTGGCCCATCTACTCTTATCTTTTGAGAGCAGAGTGCTGCGCTCTACAATATCTTGTCAGGGTGTTCAAGACTTTAGGGACAGAGCATGAGAGGTCCCTATGCCACCTCATGCAGCCATATTAAACCGTTTCTGTATTAACCAGTAGCATTCACGCACTGAGGTCCTAAGCAGCCTTTCTATTGCTCTGTGAGGCAATGATGGCACAATGAAGCTTTGGAAATCACTTGACCTGGCAACTAAAGATGACTTCGCAGGAACACAAAAACACATTTTCCTACAGAGTTTCTGATGGGCAGGCTCCTAGAGTGCTTCACAGAATCATCCCTCTAAGGATATTTAAACAGCTTGTAGATGGGATTTAGGGGGAAGATTTTCTTAATTTCCTTTTGTGAAATTCTGCTCTGGAGACTCTGCCCAAAGGTGACCAACTGGCTATGAGTGGAGGGAAGCTGCATAAGGATGGAGAGTAGTGTTACCAGGGTGGGGAGTCAATACTAAACTTCCAGGTGTCAGGCATTGAGGAAGTACGAAAGTGATGAAAGCCAGACGGTTGTTTAGACCGATATGCAGTACTTGGTTTGGCAGACCTACCTTGGCCACAAGATTTAACAGCTAACCAAAGTTCTTTTACTGAGCAATGTGGCCATGTTGGTCCATTTGGTCCCAAATTCTGCAGCTCACTCCACTGTTGGGCTTGGACTTTACAGTCTGCTGTTCTTTGACAGCAAGTCCAAGCCTCAGACTGCTAGCTGCTCATGTGCTGGGAGAGATTTTCTGGGGAAAATGTCCTGACAGAAAGGAAATGGTCACAGGAAGAGTTATCATAGAATCATAGAATAGTTTGGGTTGGAAGGGACCGTCAAAGATCATCTAGTCCAACCCCCAAATAAATTACTGCCAGGGACATGGTGTGCATCTCCCAGCCGGTGGGTCTCCATTCAGCTGTGGGTAGTCAGGCACAGAGACCTGACCAAGGCTCTGCAGCCTGCTGCCAGCCCTTTTCCACCACCCCTGCTACATCCCCAGCAAAGGGAATGAGGAAAACCTTCCCACCAGCTCAGGCTCATGGACAGCTACCCTCAGCCTGTCCAACCACCCCAGGATTATATGACCTGCGAAAGAGAACTGCTGTCTTTCTGAGGGCAAGAAATTAGGCTTTTTGTGGTCTGTTGGAGAAGGAGCTGTGCTGATCTGTCTTCATATGACTGTCCCCATCCCTGAGACAATAGTGCTCACACAGAAAAACCCCTGACTGCATGTAAAGAAGGATATTTCCAAATCAATAAATGAATAATAGAACCCATTTCAAATTAAGTCTAATTAGAACATTTCAGCAAGGTAATAAAGCAACATGACTTTGGGCAAATGTGCACCAGCAGTAAATAAACAGTGTCTGGATTAATAGCAAAAGTACTGGGAATGTTCTCCCATACGTTACTGAAATATGTCTATTCAGTTAATATGTTGAGTACTAAACTACTGTGCATGGCTTGTTATCACTTTTGGCACCAAGGTTTTTCATATATTGATACATCTCATTTTAAACAAAAAAGTCCATTCTTGGCTCACCGCTTTTATTTTTTTATGGGAATTAGAGGTGTGAAGTTGCAGTTCCAGTTTTTAATGCAATGGAATATTCTGCTTCTCAGATTAATACTTTGAACTGGCTTGTGCTGATGTACTCTAGGCTGCATCTCATCCTGTGTTTATAGAAGCTTAGTGACATGTTAACTTGTATCAGACATTGAAATGGGATTTTCCTCCAGTTCTTGGTTTCAGTACCCTACCTTCAAGTCAATTAGTGGTGGATGGGCACCTGACTGTAATACAAATCAAAAAGACCCGGCTATAGTAAAGCCTTAGGATCTAGTTAAGCTTATGCTTGCTTTTCTGAGTGCAGAAAATGTGTAGTAAGATGTTTCACTGAACTGGACCCCAAATGAACTCTTCAAGAGAAGAGGTAAAGCACAGACAAATGAGGGTGGGCAAAAGGGAATCTACCCTTCTTTTCTATAAGGTTTACAGCGGCATGATTTAAATTTGATCAAAAAACTCCCCAGCTGGGAGGAATATGACCAGAGCTGACATACAGGACAGGTGTCACCAGCAGCCTGCCCTGAGCTGGGCTGCACAAGGATCAAGCCCAGCTCCTCACGGTTGGAGCCCAGGTACTGTGCAACCTCGGCTGCATGGCTGGTGGGGCCAGTGAAAGTGAGACCAGCACCGCAGCCCCATGGCTGGTTTTGTTCTGCTGTGGGAGTCAGCAGCTGTCATTTGAGGGCTGCTTCTTCACCTGCTGCAACCCTCTCCTGAGAAGAGCACTGGGCACTGCATGGAGCAGGGGCTGCTGCTCTGATTCCAGGAGGTGCAGTGCAAAGTAACGCTAAGTAGAGGTAAACATTTTCACTCCACTTACATTCTCATTTGAAAGTGTGGGAGTTTTTTTATAAGGGCTGTTTTCCCTTCCCAGAAAGGAATTTATTTTGAGAGACACCCCCCTCCTCTGCCCCCCCTGCAAAAACTCCCATATGTAACCTATAGAATAAAAGCCTTGGCCTTGAATAGACATATTCTTTGCTGAAGAAAGTGTTGATGAATTTTATTTTCCATTTTCCATTCTGCTCTAAATAATACCCATGTTCCTGGCATTACCAGACATTTTTCCCACCTCTCCTCTTTGAGGCCAGAAAGAGATTTTAGGGCAGGAAATCTTTGGAACCAGTGTTATAAGGGAAGCACAAATATTATGGGAAAACATGGCAGGCTTGTACGAAAAGTGCTTCAGCTTAAAATCTCTGGACTTTCCCACTGTATCACAGAACACCAGCTGATTAGCAGAGCTTCCACATGATGGAGAAATAATTTCTAAACTGGACCTGGAACCCATTCCTGGCCATGATACAGTGGAAAGAATGTTAATGACAAAACAGGAACACATAAGCATGAAAATAAATTCCCTATTACAGCCATTTTCTGCAATGTGTCCTAAAGAAATACTCCATGCTCAAAAATGCTTTAGAAAGGTAAAAAGGGATTTGGAGCAGAGTTGACATCCCTGATTAGGGATAGTTTAGTGTGTTGTCAGAAACAGAAATTAAAAGTGTTATTTTATGAAATAGTGGATTTGTTTCCTGGCTTTGCATACTCTGCTTAACACAGTTTCTTTGGTGAGCATTTCCTGATAGTCATGCAACTTCCTGGCGACATTTTTTGTTGTTGTTTTTCTCCTTTTAAATAAATCAACAGTCAGGCTACTGTCCCCATCCTGCAGAACAAAGCTGAATGCTCTGAGTTGGTTCCTGGGCTGTTTACACAAATGACTTCAGAGGAAATGTTCTCACGTTGGCATCAATGGAACCACAAAGGTTCATTGAAATCAGACTGAAAAGTGGACACTGTGAAGCCTCCTCCTCCAGCTGTCCCCCTGGCACCATTAGGAAGAGTGTTTCCGAATTGCCTGTGAAGATCAAGCAGATGGATTCAAAGGAGGGCTAAATTTTCCTAATCTGACTCCACATGCTTTGTTAATATGATTCTTTAAAAGTCCCCCTGAGAAGGCCCAACAACTGAAATCTCTAGACCAAGCTGCCCACCCCAGAAGATATATGTGCACTTTGGCTGCATTAATCCTGCCACCCAAACAGGTTCCACGGAGGCGGCTGGGAAGGAGTGGGAAGATTGCTGGAATGGGCTGGAGCATAGACTGTGCACAGACTTCAAATGTAAAGCTAGGCAAGGCAAGCACTGGGCTCGGTACGTAGTATTTCCAGGTTGCTCTGACTTTCCCTTGTATTTAACACACCTGCTGTTCCTACACATATCCAGATGTTTAACTTTACTCTGCAAGTTGCCCCTATGTAAAAGCTTAGCCCTGTTGAGTTCTAACACCAGTATGCAATGTGCAAAGCTGCATCGCGTATACATCAAGGATGAATTCACCCCTTTCTTCCTTTCCTCATGAATATACAACGTTTAACCCTCTTTTCCCCATTCAGGCTTTATTCAAATCAGAAACAACCATGACTGGACGGGAGAGTGCTACAGGTAACAATAGTATCTGAACTACCCCAGCATTGTTAGCTAAGGAAGAGGCAGTATTTTCTCCATGGCTCTGAAGGCAGCCAGGGTGCTGCTGTCCCCACGCTGTCATGGCTTTGCACCTCCTGGGTCCTGAGGCCATGCAAGTATTCATCCCTGCAGTCCAGCTACCTCTCCTGTGGCCATGGAGATACCTTCACCTTCTTTTAAGAGCATTTATGTCTTCTGTGCAGCAGTGTGCTGAATAATAGAAGAAAGTTGTGTGCTCCTGGGAAGATGGAAGCATATTACAACCAAGTTAGCTGACGTGGGCACAGAGACTGTTGTAACTTGAGCCCTTTTTGCCTTTCTGTGTGGTGTTTTTGTGACAGTGCTCCTCTGGTTCTCCTACTGCACCTCCAGGCCTCTGAAAGCAGATTTTGTAAAAACTGCATGTATGCAGGGTAACCAGAAAGCCAGTGTCATCAAGCCCCTTGGAGAATCCCCGAGGGAGAAGGACCAGCTGCAGGTGTGTGGCTGCAGCAAAAGAAAAAGCCTTGCTGCTGAGCCCAGAGGTCCCTGATCCATGGGTGCTGCAGTGTCTCAGTGTATCTGGAAATATTACGCACGCTATTGCAACTTTGCAAAGCTCAGCGCAGTGCCAGGATCTGCAAGGAGGTTAAAATCAGGTCCCTGACTTGCCCCTCTGGGGTCCATGAGGAACCCCCAGAAACTGGCCTGATGCATGTGTTTTGAGAGTGTACAGGCTTGAGGTTCAAAGGTTTCTTTGAACTGCAGGCTATTACATTAAAGGATGACAGAATAAAACAACTACAGCCAGAGACATGGATTTTCATTCACTCTCAGATACTGTGGCACAGCACACCAAGGTGAGCTCATCAGACATGCTCATCTTGCCAAAATACATTTTCCTAGTAAAGCAGATATTTTTCTTAAAAGTACATGACCTACTCAGATTTTCCTTTGAAGAAGCAAATTTGTGACCTAGGAGTCAGGCTGGCCAACGCCTGCACAAATGGCAGGGCTCCTGCCACACTCTGCAGGTGGCTCTGGGCTAACAGAGATTTTGTAGAGCCACAACTCTGCTCAGCTTACATTGTCTCCCATGGTATCTCCCTATACAGCAGCTGAAAATCCTATCCTTGAGAAAAACTTATTGATTTGGCAGAAGATTAGAAGATGAGGCGGCATACCTACATACTGACTCACCACCATGGCAGAAATCTCACATTTCCTATGAGACCTACTGTCATGGTCAGTGCAGAACAGGCAAGTTGATGTTTCAGCCACTGAAGAGACTCCTTGACTGTTTTCAGTGTCTTTTTGACACTCTGATGTAATACTGCCCTTCACACAAGCACAATTTGCAGCATCTACAACTCATAAATCACTGGTATGAGAATTATTAGTTAGAAGACTTTCTAGAGAACCAGATGTCCAGGAAGATGCCTGCTACATCTTTATTTGCATGCAATTGTGAACATTTTTATCTTCTACATAGCTAAAATACCCCAGGTGCTTCAGCCTGGCAGCAGGTCACAGATGGCAGAGAGATTTAATGTCAGTACAGGTGTAATGTGATGTTCAGATTTCAGATTTGAACTTCTACTGCGTTATATCTTCAGTGATATTTTCTCTCAGGCAAACCAGAGGCCAAGTCTACCATTAGGGAAACCCTAAGTCTCCTGCCAAGTGTAACATGGGTGAGAAAATAATCGGTTGCTAAGAGAAATTGGGGAGAACATTAGTGAATCCAGCAAGTTTCTAGAGAGATCTGCTCTCTTACTGACGAGCTCAGATTAAACAGTGTATGAGACTTTTGATGTCAAAGTGCTTGTGAAACAAGTTTGTGTTTTGTGCTTCATTTCATAAAAGTTATTAAGGAGGAGGAACATGTTTTTCCTTTCCCCATCTCTACCTCACAAAGAAATTACAGAGTTGGTTGTTTTATTTCCTGGGGAGAGAGGTGTTGCAGGGGAGAGATCAGGGAAAATCACAGCGATCTTGGAAGAAGTCCTCTGGTGTATCTGGTGTCTGTACATGGAGTGAACCAGATGCTGTCAGACTTTCCTAATTAGGACTGTGACATGGGTGAAAAAGGCAATTCTTCTTTCTCGCAGATAGCTGTAGCCCCAGTTCATTAATCAGCCATCACTCAGACAGGCTCCAGCGAGGAAAGCTGATAGCATCGCGGCCAGAGCAAGCAGGCTGCGGCAGGGAGAGCGATGCTGACAACACCCCGTGCCGCAGCTCCCACCGCAGGGGCTACCAGCATCAAACCATGCCATGTCTCAGCACTTTTCTATATGCTAAAGGTGAACTACAGGCAATCTCAGATCTGGCTCTGAACTTTGAAACAAAGAGACCTTTAATGTCTCAACAGGACAGAGCCAGGAGCCCCTCCAACCTGTATGAAAGGCTGTCATAATTAAAACCAAACAGAAACTGTCTGAATTCCTTATTAAGGACACTTACTAGAACAACTTTAACCCCTGAGTAGCCTAGAAAGTTTTTAGTGTTTACAGATGTTGATAGGAGCATATATGCAAAGGCTTTCTTGGTTAGTGCCAAGGGGTCAAATTTTAGCTGGTGTAAACTGAGAGTGGGATGCTATGGCTGTGGCTGACCCAAAAAGATGGCTTTTTTAATACCATTTTTTGTCCATATTAAACCTAAGAAAACAGAGGTGAAAAAGAAAATGAAACAAACAAACAAACAATGAATTGGAAATCCATTTCGTTATTTGTAAATTAGCTTCTGGGTTATTTCAGTCATTGGAACTGGACAAACTCCAAAGACATATTTATCTTCATATTTCTATCAGGGAAAAAAAAATGTACAAAACCATTCTTTCACCTCTCATATGGTATTAACAGATTTGATGCAGTTAACTCTTTGTATTCATGGATAATACAGATATACATCCCGTCTTCAAAACTACTAAATTCCCTTAAAAATAGGAACAAAAATTACATCAAACATCATTTTCTCAGTTGCCAAACCACAAGTAAATTCAAATACCCTTCTAAGCTAATAGCATTTCCAGTATTCACTTGAGTGTGAAATTTAGGCATCAGGAACGGTCACAGTAAAGCACATTCCGTGTATTTCTTAGACAGGCATGAAGGCTGTTAAAGGAACTACAAAACTGAATCTGTGACTTTGTTCAAGGAAAAAACATGATCCATTAATCAAATGAGAATGTGAGGGTGTCATTAATTCAAGAGAATTCATATTATAACTCTTTTTTCTCTGCATTTTCAGTATTAGGAAAAGTTTGATTTGAAAATAAAGAAAGATTATGTGTGTGTGTATGTACACATATGCCTGCATGTGTGTCTGTGTGTATATATATATCTGCAAATATTCCTAGCTTGTTACATTAAGCTTTTTAGCTGCATAACTTCCACTTAAGGAAGTTATAAACTAATAATAATACTAATAACAATAACAACAACATAAAGTAATATAAGTTTACCAGCTAAAATAATGTATGAACTTGAGAAAATCCCCTTCAAATGTAAAACAAAATGCTTTCTTTACCCCCTACATCAAAATTATGTGAGTTCAGACAAGCATCAACAATCCTTCCATAACTAAAGCATTGTTCTTAAGAGATAAGGACATCAATGAAACCGATGGTTGTGACTGGAAAAAAGCCTGACACTACGAAAGAAATGTCAAGGCATTTACAGAAAATAAAATTCAAGGCAAAGCCAAAGTATGGTTGTCAACATAGATCATTTCCCAGTAACAAGGTTCAGTGCCTTTGACATTATATGCTGTTGAAGCCAGTGCCATCCCCCAAACATTTGTGGTGCATGAAAGAGAGTTGCTATCAGCTAGAAAAAAGTCACTTTTAGGTGACGGGTGCAATTATACCTTTTGCAAGGGATTCACTGCCTACACACTGGTGCCTTTCAAATGCATCAAGGGTTTGGTGCTGGCTCAGTGCAGAGCAGTGCCAAGAAGGAGCCTCTGGCTGAAATGCAAGGGTGCAGTGGGCAATGCCAGCCCCTGCTACCTGCACTCCTGGGCACTGTGGACTGCTCCCAGGTGATATGGAAGGGCACTTCCCAAAACACAAACTCATTACCCTCTGGTGCATGTCCACCTGATGGAGCTCTGTGTCTGCCCTGGAAAAGGGTGAATGGCATCTGCACCTTGGCACAGGCTGCATGGGACTGTCTGCTTGGGGACACTATGCTCCCATGGGGACACTTGTGCAAGCAACACTTGCTACCATGTGTTTTCAAACATGCTGTCACATTTAGAGATGCTGATATCATGAGATTGAAATAACAGAAAGGTGAGAGAAAAGCAGACAAATAATAGAATCATTAAGGTTGGAAAAGACCTCTAAGATCATCAAGTCAAATCATCAACCCAACACAACCATGCCCACTAAACCGCGTGCCTAAGCACCACATCTACTCCCTTTTAAATAACATGAGGGATGGTGACTCAACCACCTCCCTGGGCAGCCTGTTCCAATGCTTGAAAACCCTTTCAGTAAAGAAAAATTTCCTAATATCCAATCTAAACCTCCCTTGGCACAACTTGAGGCCATTTCCTCTTGTCCTATCACTTGTTACTTGGGAGATTTGGGTCTTGATGTCTGACACACCTGGAATGAGCTTTCTCTTCCCAAAAGCAGTAGAGTGCCTGTCACCCTCCAGGTTTTCCTCCAAGAACATAACTAGTGTCCTTAGGAACAATTCAGCTGACCTATTCCTCAGCTGGAAACAGGATGGTGATGGAGGTGCCCTGAAATCTGAGTCCTCAGAAAAGTTGCATAGCTGAGATGTTTCCACCAAGCTGACATGGCCCTAGAAGCAAAGGACAGCCTATCCCTGCCCCTTTCGAGCCAGATGGCCATCCCTGATGGGAACTCTTCGTGGTGGATTGTGGTACTAGTTTGTGTCAAAGGGACATACCTCTTCCTCGGTTAGACAGACACCAAGGCTCCCTTCGGTACCCCAGGGACGAGTTCTGCTCCGCAGTGTCTGCACACCGCTGCTGCTGTGCAGATTGGGAAAAATATTCCCATAGCGTGTGGAAGACTTCTTAAAGCTGCCATGGAGATACATTTCATCATAATACATAAATTAAGGGAAAAGTTTAGAGTCCATAAATAGTCTAATTAACCTAAATCCTTTATTTTGCTTTAGCTGTAAGAAGCTCTGGATTCTTAGCTAGTTTTTCTTGCCAAACAAAATCTTTCTTGCTGTTTCATTACTGACCCAGCAAAGTTAAGTGGTGTCATTTTTATTGAAAAAACATGGTCAAGTGTGTCACAAACTGAGAAGCGGTAATGTAATTTGCTACTGCTCTACTTCAAGCACTAAGAGAGAACACAAACAAGTTTAGCTAAAAAATGAAGACCGCCAAAAGCTATGTTTCTGTTCTGTATTGGCAGGGTTTTGGAGATGAAAGGAGAATACTGTATTTTGAAACCAAAAAGGCTTACAAATATAAATCAAAATCTGCCCGCTGTGTAGCATTTAGTTAGTACTTTCCTGAATCTGTTGTTGTTGCACTGACTCTATCACAGGGATGATCTTTTCATTTTGTTTATATTTTCCTAATGCAAATTGTGACTTTTACCCTGGGAACATGACAAAGTCTTTCTTCACAAATGCAAAGAAGACAGGAAACTCATGGTTCCCACAAAGCAGCTTTGACTCTTGCTGGATGTGATAATTTCGTTAGCAGGAACCCAGACATCAGAGCATGGATCAGTGAGCCAGACTAATAAGCCACAAGGGCTCCTGTCCACCCATGGAAAGTGGCTTATATGAGCAGGGTCCAGTCTGCTCTTTGTCGCCTGAGTCCAAGCTGCGTAGCTTTTCCTTGCTTAGTGCAAGTTTCACAGAAGCAGATATGAGATCTCAGCCTTCGCCTTTGTTCTACCACTGGGAGCTCCAAAATAGGATGCCTGATTATTTGTCTCCAGCAGACCCCAGGAGATGCATCAGCTTGTGCAACCAAGTGCTTAGCCCCTCTCATCCCTGCTGTGCCTGCAGAGCCGTGCAGACACCTCTGCGCTGGCCCACGGCCAGCTGGGACACTAGCAGCAAGCTTGCCAGCAGCATCAGCCTCTGCAGAGCAAACCACCCAAGTACTTACTCAGCTTCTTGGGTGGGTTTTGCATCTGTCAGAGTTTCATGCTCTCCCAGGCACACTCCTCCTGTGCCCTGAGTGACCTGGTTTCAAGCACACCAAGGTTTATCTGCTCCATGTAGCAATGATGGTAGCCATCACAATTCAACAAAGCCTTCAGCCATTCCAAAGAGCACATTTTCTTGTGATGATGCCACAGCCCATATGCTGGTATCCCTAAGTGCTGGATGACCCATTTGAATAAAGCCTGTGGTTGTACAATTATGTACCCTCACCATATTAACTCACAGCTCCTAATCTATCAGTATTACTATGTCAGACGATGCTACAAAACAATGAGTTGAAGCTGTGCTGTGCTGACCACCTGGTACCAGAGGAAAGCACATTTAGATAAGATATGTTGTAGTGAATGTATTGCTGAGATTTATGGTTAGCATGTGAGGAGCTGAGGTCTTTTATATCAGGGAAAGAAAAACTGATCCAGGGCAAAGTAGTCAGGGCTGGACATTGCTGTGATATGGGGCCTGCCCAATGGCTCATCGTTTCTTCTGGCACATGACACTGTTTTCATAAAAATGGCCAGAATTACCTTCTTCATGGCCACCTACCCACCACCTCTGCTTTTATGTGTTCACAGGTGACAACTTTACAAAGTGGGTCAAAGAAAATTGGGAGGCTGGAAATTTTCTTTAGGAACAAATTGCCCTCAGTCTATACAGAATGTGCCAAAATGTAAGTAAAATTTCAATTACAAGTCAATGGGCCCATCATTGTCTGCACCAGGGTTTGTCAGTCAGAGGACCTCAGCTCTTAGTGCTTGCCTTTGCTTCATGCCTTAGTTTCACTACAGGTGGACATATGTAAATTGCTCCAGCAACATGTAAAACTGCGGAGGGTTTTTTTAAAAGCCTGATCATTAGACAAAGGAAATAGAAAGGTTGGTGGAATGGGACCTAATTAATTAGGTCTATCATACATGGAAGAATTAAAATGAAAATGTGAGTTGCTGAAATGAACAATAAAGTGAACCTTTGTTCAGGATTAGAAATAGGCAGTTGGGACCTAATTATACAATGCAATTTCTGAGTAAGCAGATCCTGCAGGAATAAATGCTGTGGGGAAAAAAAAATCTGCTGCATAGAAAGTAATATATGAGTTAGAACACAAAGGATTTGAACTCCTAACAAAAAGGTATTTAGAGACTAATACTGATGTTGGCTGTCATTCAAAGCCTACCCATTGAAAAGAAAATAATAACAGATTAATAACGTGAGACATTATTGAGCAGATTATGCCAGCAGGACTGGGAACAAGGAAACACCACAGGTCTCCTCTCCTGCAGGAGGGTTCTGGTGCCCATTACAGGCTGCCGGAGGGCAGATTCCCCATGAAGCTAGGGGTCTGCAGCCTCCTCCTTCCCCCATCTCTGCTGGGAGCTGTGGAGAGAGGGTGCCAGGCTGCATGAAGGAGGAGCAGCTGGTACCTCCAGTGCAGCCACAGTACCTGGCTTCAGGAGCTTAGGCTGAAGGTGCCCAGACTGGGCTGTGCTCCCCAGCACTCAGCCTGGGTCCAGTACAATGCACAGAAGCTCCTACCCGACTGGGGCTTCCTCCTTCTGCCTCTGGAAACCGAAGCCTGGAGATGGGAGAGACAGACAGAGACTGGCAGTTTGAGAAGCATTGAACCTCAAACATGCTTTCTGCATGGGGAAAACATGTAGAGGGCATCCTGGATGCCTTTTATGAGTTTAAATCTAGTCTGGTTGTATTTTCATGCCTGCAGAAGAAGAAAGAAAGAAGGGTATCTTTTGTCAGTTCATTCCCAGGCTCTTAAGTCACGGGGTTAGGGCTGTGGTACTAGGCAGCCGACATTTCTGCAGCAGCAAAGATGAAAGTCAGACAAAATAATCCAAAGAAGTGCTTAACTGTGACTATTAAGTCCCAAAGGATTTATCAGAGTTTACTTTCCTCTGACTTCTAGGAGAGACTTCAACTGAAGTCCATTAAGCAAATTAAAAAGCAGAAGGAAAATAAACACAGATTAATGGAGATAGGAATTTTATGAAGGAAAGGAAACAGCCAGACCTTGTGACAAAGCTCCTGGGCTGCTATTCAGGTTTTAAGGCCCCCAGACCTTATAAATGGACGAGATTATTCTCTTCACATTGCCCTGCTGGTAGTAGTAAAAGAGAGTTAATAAAATTTTTTTTCCCCTACTGAGAAGTCCTGTAGAAACTCGAGTAATAATATAATCCATAATGTTTCAGCTCAGTGCGTGACATGCAGCTATTTGTTCCTTTGTTTCCAGGGAGGGAATCGAGCTGTAAATCTTGTAGTGACACAGATACTGTACTGGCTCTGTGGCATTTTAGAAACCCATCTGAGCAGCTTCCCACACAATTAGGGACTTGAACGTCCGAACAACCAGGCAGGATTTCTGTATTTATTACTTTGGCATCACAATTAATATTTAATGCAGAGGAGATATCACAGACATGTTTGAAGCCTCATTTATCTTGTTAAAAAATACTTTGAAACCAAGAAGATGAGCAAATTATGCCATTATGGAGCCCTGTTATTTATTATCTTTAGATAGTTTAAATTAAAGCAAATGCTCCCATAAGGGGGAGATTCCTTCTGCTGCTTCTCTTCTAATTGATTTTCTAATTTCCATTGGGTTTATTAGTGTTCATGGCCAAAAACAAAGAGATACCAGAACGGTAAGACAAGAGTGAACAAACACCTCCACTTGCTGTGTGGCCAGGCCCTGGTTTATCTGTGCAGTGGTACCAGCCCTGAGGCAAAAGTGGCTTTTGTTGACTCAATTGGAGACGCCAACATGCCAGGAGCAAGGACCGACCACTCTGGGATGTACAGAAAAAACCTCTTTGGGTCCCTGCCATACACCTGAGGAAAGCAGTCATGTTCATATTTCTTTTTACTGCCTTGACTGGAAGACCTTCTTGCTCATTGTTCTTACAGCATCTGACCCAGTACAAGTGTGTTACTCGTTACTTGCCTCTGCGTATCGGTTGATCTGTGTGATAATTCTTGGTTTGCCACTTATTCATGGGCAACTCCCTATTGTTAAAACATGAAATTAAAAGTATTTTGGACACAAATCTACGTGAATTTTGTTCATGGGATCCCACCTCTGCCAGCTGGAGGCATTGGAAACAGTTCTGTTATTATTCTGGGTACAAAGGTAATATTTCTCTGTCTATGCAAATATCCTGCAACATGATCTTAAGATACAAAGTATACTGCTGCCTCACGTACAGGATTAATTTTCATGTGAAACAGAAAATGAACCCCAAAGGGCTGTCCCTGAAAAGCATAGCCACATCTACACTGCTCCCTGGCTGTGCTGGATCCTTGGTCTTGTGGTGTGGGGAAGAGATTCATCCCCGGGTGATGGAGTTGGGGGTTCTGGAAGGGCTAACAGTTGCCAGGGGACAACCCTCAGGGATCCCCACCTTAGGCCTGGCACTGAGCCCTGTTGCTGGGGGTACGGATTTCTCTAGGCATACATGTTCTTTTTTTATTAAGCAGCTTCTACTGCTCTTGCCCGCAGAGGATGATGACCAGAGGCAGCACCGAGGTCCCCCTTGCCTCTGCCCCTCGCTGCAAACTGCTCTGCAGGGCTGCAGATGGCTCTGGTTGCACGGACCGGACCCCTGGGCACATCCTGCCAGGGCTGTGGGACTGCACCGCACTGCGTGGGCAGAGAGCAAACCGCCTGGCAGGCTCAGCCAAAGAGGGTGCCCAGGGAGGAGGGAAGGAAGAAAGGAGGGATGAGGGAGAAATAACCCCAAGGAAAGGATTTTAGTTCTGTTTGTTAAAGTGCAGATCTGAAGTCTTTCCTCAGAAAAATTCACTGAACTTGCAGGATGTGACTCACTGTGCATGCTGCTGATTGTGTAAAAGGCTGATGTGCAAACCGGGGCTAAGCATTAGTAAGGCTGGGTATGGCTTCCCAACAGCAACGAGGTCACTGCACATCACAGCTTCTCCTCGGAGGCTGACCAGCACCAGGGTAAGAGGCCAAGATGTCTGAGCAGCTAAAGCATGTAAACCTTCCTTTAGTGGGTCCCATTTGTCAGCTTCCAGTTCCCATGGGACACCTGACCTTTCACCACTAATATAAGAACACTCCAAAATGGCAGTGCTTAAAGCTCTGTGTTTTCCACGCCTGCACCAGTAAAACCTGTTTGTGGCCCCGGCTGTCCAGCACAGCGGCTGTGTACGTGCGTGCCTGCACGAATGGGTGTGCCCACCCCACGGCAGGTGGGAGCAGCCCGGGGTCACCAGAGTCAGCCGTGCCACTGCCTGCAGAGGAACTGGCCTTGGGTGTCTGACTGCGCTTCACTACCTGCTTACACCTTGTTTTTACCTTTTGCCCTGGGGATCCCAGTACGCAAGGACCAGCAGCCCTGCAGCAATGGGGTCTCCCCTGATGCTGCTGCTGCTGCTGATCATGGTCACCAGAGCCAAGGTGTACAGCTGGTGCGAGCTGGCTCACGTGCTCCAGGAAGAGGGGCTGGATGGCTACGGGGCTACAGCGTCGCCAACTGTGAGTTTCAGTCCCCTGTCTGCCCACAGCCTTTCCTTCCTGGCTGTGGCCATCCCCACAGATGGCAGCTGTAGCACAGCCTGTCTTCTGCCTCTGCCCAGGGCTCTGCATGGCCTTTTACAAGAACACCTTCAACACAGCAGCTTAGAGCATCAAAGTGGATGGCAGCACCAACTACGGCATCTTCCAGATCAGCAGCTAGCTGTGGTGCACTGACCGCAGCCCCTCGGATAACTGCCGGAGGATGGCTTGCAGAGGTAGCTCCTCCAGAGCTTGCAGCACTGCTCCTCCAGAGCCAGCCCCAGGAGCGGAGGCAGCAGCCCGAGCCCTCCTGCTCTGCCCAGCTTCAACCCCTGGCCAAAATAGAGCCATCGGTCATGCAGGGCCCAACCTAGGCAACTTGATGCCTGTGGCCACAGGAAGCTGGAGGTGATGAAGAGCTGGGTCCAGCTCCTCTTTTGGTCTGTGTAGTGTGTGAGTAGCCCTTCTGACTCCTGAGGCTGGAAAGTGAGAGGCTATGGCCATTGCCAGAGGTGTTTCTCCCAGGCACCATAGCATCACTGCCCCCAAGCCTTCTCCAGGGTTCCACCTTGGACCTCTGGTCAGCTCCCTTCCTTTGCCCTGTATCCATCCTTTCCTCTCCTGGGACACTAGAGACCCCAGGGCTCTCTGGGAGTTGTGACTGTGGGTGGAAGACAGGCAGTCTTGCTTTGGGTGGGTTGTGATGTGGAGCTGGATGAGACAGATGCATCCCTCCAGCTGTGGAGTGAGTAGCTGGGAAAGTGATCACCCAAGGCTGTATTACTGCCAGGCAGATCCAGGTCTTGACTTGGGATCTGCCACCAGTGGAGAGCTCCCAGGCAGACATGGGAAGGGTTTTGCTGTGTCTGACCAGCAGACATCCTGCTATATGAGAAAACCCAAGGTCTGGGAGGCTGGGGCTGGACCTCCTGTTCCTGTTCAGATCAAAACCTCCTTTTCCAAGTAGGCAGAAAAGCTCCAAAGGCAGGCACACCAGCATTTGCAGATGAAAACATACATTTATAGTTGTTGCTGGCCATGCAGAAGCAGATGAGGGTGCCTGCCTGGCAGCATTCAATCATGTGAGGCTGATGGCAGCCTGGCAGTGAGGGGGATGAGCAGCATCCAGCGCCACAGTGATGCCTGGGGCTGCTCAAGTGCCCAGCCCTCACTGCACCTGGCAGGGAAATCTGCTCTGGGCTGGTGTCCTGCCCTCACGTGAGCTGACAGCACTGTGTTTCTTTCCCCACAGATCTCCTATTGAATAACATAACTGATGACATCATCTGTGCCAAAAGAATTGTGAGAAAGCCCCAGGGAATTAATGTCTGGTAAGGGGCTTTTGGTGATGGTGTCTTTGTCAGGGCCCAGGTGTGTTTCTGAAGGGGCATTGCTGCCCTTTGCCTGACTGTCACACAAAGGCAGCACAGCAGCACCAGAAAGGAGGAACCACAACTTCAAGGGTTTGCAGATGGGTGGGAATGGAGAGATGAACTTGCACCACTTCAGTCTGAAAGTGGTCTCACAGGAGAGACTAGGGAGGAAGGAGCAGAGAAAAATGTTTCAGAAAAAAACCTCAGGTGAAAAAAAAAATGGTCAGTAAACAACCCACCAGCTAGTAGGTTAGCCCTTGAAGATTTCTCTCTGTCTTGTGAAGGACTTCAAAAGTCCTTCAAAGAGCTCCTCTCCCCACTTTTTGCTGTCTTGTCTCTTAGCAGGAAGCACCTAGCGTGGAAACAATTCTTCCCAGAGAATCTGAGAGCATTAATCACTGAAATATCCTGATGAATCTAGATGACAGCCCTTGCTTGGTGCAGCCCTGAACCATCCCTGGGACTCTGGGCTGTTATAATACAGGAAGCCTGTGAAGGCAGAGTAACCAACAGGCTGAAAAAACAGAAGTGGGGGTAGAAGACAATTCCAATGATCATATAAATATGTGGTTGTCTGAAGTCCCAAGGCATTTTGTGCAAAAATAGTGGCATTAACCACTGAATGCTGAATACGTTCCAAGGTGAGGGACAAGATTCTGCCTTCAGATTCCCCCCACCCCCTCCCTGCCATTGCAATCGGACTCATTAACCAGTTTTGCTTCCTGTGGTGGGCTGCTGCGAAGCCTGGCTCACCGCAAAAGCAGCAGCATTTCTGAGTAGAGATAAGTCATTGGCGTGGCGTACACAGCGAACAGTCTCAGGGCCTGTGTGGTGAGTGTTGCTGTCACACAGTCTGCTGTGTGCTCAACACTTTGCTCAGCTGTGATGTCCCAGCAAAGGAGGGACCCTTGCAGTGGCAGGAGGGGACAGGACCTGCCATTGCAATTCATTGTTCTTGGCCAGGACTTAAAGAGAGCTCAGGTGGCATCAAGGGACAGAGATGGCTGCACTCCTCAAAGTGAGAAGCTCACTCAGAGTTGGAGGGCCTGCAAGTCCTTCTCCAGTGCTAGTGATGGGATGTCACTCATTGGGAAGGACCCTACAAAAGACAGAGCCTGCTTGTATTGGATATCAATCATATCAGTCCAGTACCTAAATAGTCTGTCTTCACTTCTTCTGTCCTCAGGGAGGGCTGGGCAATGCACTGTAAGGGACGAGACCTCTCTGAGTGGGTGGAAGGATGTGACCTGTGAGAAAGTCCCTGGCTTAGCTCCGCTGCAGCTGACAGGGGCTGCATTTCCTCTCCACCAAGGGGAGAGCTTCTCCCTCACTGCACAACACTTCTCAGTAGTATTTGCAAACCCTCTGCATTCCGCAAGGTGTAAAATAGCTTTAACAATATAGCATGTTTGGGTTTTTTTAAAAAAAACAAACTCAACTTTCCATTTTCACATGTGATTTAGTGTGCAGCCCCAAAAGATTTTCCCCAGGGGCTTTTTTTGTACATGTTTGAATGGGTCAGGGCGGTGAGGGTCAGGAGCTGGGTTGATAGCAATACCCTTGGAAACAGCAGATTTTTCTGGAGCTTTCAAAGCTGAAAAAGGGAAGACCTCAAAAAAGGATGCAAATCTGCAAGCTTTCCAACACCTCTTATTTATATATTTGTAATAAAAAATGCAGCAAAACACATCTCAGAATTTTACTAGGTACCACTCGTATCCACTCAGCAATGTAAGCTGTGCCTGTGGAAAGTCAAAGTGCCCTTTCACCACTGCCAGGGCAAAGGAGGCAAGCGAGCTCTCCTGCCCACTGTGCAGCTTGTGCCATAACTGGCCGGTCCTGCAGACAGATTTCTGCAGCAGTCTCTAGCAGTGCGTAGAAGCCAGCCCTGTGCCAGTGGTGTTGCTCCACCATGGAAAGGCTGCCGTGCAGTGGAAGGAGTTGTCTGGCATGGGAATGGCTGCAACTTGCAGCTAGGAGGATTTGACCCAGGGACAGAGAGGGTTAAAGAGAAATGCTGCTGGTGGTGGTGGTGGCTATCACCACAGATGACATTAGCTCTGTCTGTTGTTTTCTTTGAACGTTGGGAAAGTACAAAAATAAAAAGGAGTATTTTTTATTATGTTAGGGTGGCTGTTCTTGTGTTTAGAAAGAGAAAAGAGAAAAAAATCAAAGCAACCTCTTTGTTGTCAGTAGGTGGGGTCTGAATCAAAATCTTACCTTCTAACACTGCCGAGCTTTGAAATCCAAGCCTAGATCTAAACATGCAAGCCAGGGGCAAATACATTAAACGTATGATGATTGCCACTTCACCAAAAAAATTTCATTCAAATCAAAATACCAAATCCTAACAGAAAATACACTGTAACCTTTCGAAGATCCTATTCATTCCTGTTCTTAGAAAAATCTGTGTCCATTTCTAAATAGAATTAAGGAATTAAGGCCAAAATTTTCATCTCTTAGTTGCACATTTTCTGTTTTTTCTGGAGATGGTGGGTATCTCAAATACTTGAATGTTAGTGCTGGAGTCCTGGAGCAGATAGGGAAATGCAGGGGAACTGTGTTCACTTCTGGATGTGATCTGCCACAGTTCTGTCAAACTACATCCCATAGAAGTTCTGTTATCTTCCTCAACAAAATATGTAATTGACTCATGGCAGAGCTCTGAGGACACAGGGCAGCTGTCTTGTGTAAGGTGTGATGCATAGCCTGTCTCTTTCATGTAAGGCAAAAATTTAGATGTACAGCTTAGCTTTTACTTGGAAACCGAGTAAGGAATTTGCTTTCAACTGTATCCATCTGAAATCCCAAGAAAGGCAGAAAGTATGTTTTCCTTGTTTTCTTGATGAAAGCAAATTTTCCATTTATTTCTAGGAGGTAGTACTTGGAGGAGAAATTTGGTAATCCTTATGAAAAAACAGTATCCCCCAACCTGCAGCCTCCCTGGTGACATGAGGACTGCAGGTAACTTGGCAAACTGTCATGTCTGAGCACTGCAACTGCTTGAGGACCTTGCCAGCACACAGGGACAACAGGGATCATGAGATCATCTATAGGCACATTTTAGGGGAACAAGAAACCTCCTACTAAGACAGAAATAAATTAAATAAAGGGCCTGATCCTGTTTCTCCATGAATTTAAAGGAAGTTTTACCACTGATTTTAACAGCAAACAGGACTGACCTTGTAGGGTATGTCATCAAACAGCTTCGGATTGCTTGAGAGTATTTCAACACTTCCATTATACGCCCCATCTTTCAAACTTGGACATAAATATTCACTTGGCAGAAATCTCAGCCTACAAGCAAATTAAGAGATTTGTTTTTAACATTTTTTCCACTCACAAAGAAAAAAAAGGAGGGAAAGAACTCCTCTTGGATGTTTTTAAGTTACTGCTGCTACGCAGTAACATTTACTGTCTTTGCACTACCCTACCTTAAAAAACAAATTCACTCATCCTTAAATAAAAAAAAGCAAAATAAATTAATTAATTGATGTAGCAATCACTAACTTTAGCTGCAAGGAAGGTAAGTGATACCTGGGGATCAGCCAGCAGTCAGGAAGCCACTGCTAGAACGAGGATGGTCATTTGGCTGATGTGGGTCTTGTGGGCCATGAGAGATTGCGAGCCGTCAGGTCATGGCTCACAGGACTGAGAGCAGGGCTGTGTGGTGTGTGACCAGAGCTGCCAGGTGATCCACATGTGTGTATGAGGATGGAACAAGGCAGCTGGGGCTGTTGGAGTCAGTGTTGTGTACCACCCCAAAACCCAGCTGTGTGTCCAGCCAGCCATCCCTACAGTGAAGCTGAGGGCTTTGCTGTCATCTTCTGGAAAGCTCTTTGAGACCTAATTATCTGTGTAGCTGCTATAGGGACTTTAAAATGTTGGCATGAGGTTCATGAGGTCAGAGAGGGGAGCTGGTCCTCTGCTCCATGACATCCTCCATGATCTCCAGCCCCACACGCCCAACTCCAGTGAACAAAGCCAGGGGTGCCAGATCCAGCAGCACTGTGAACACAGGAGACATCCCGGAGCATCAACATGTCACTGCCAGAGGTACCACTGCAAATTCAGCTTCTCTGTTTACTTTGCGTCTGGCCAAATGCCACTACTTTCTTCCAACCTGAGTATGTAGCCAGATTTTTGGATCCTGCATATTATATTTATTAGGAGAAGAAACTAATGATGAATTTAGCTATTTCCTAAATGCAATCCCCTTTCTTTACAGAGTTATAGAGAGTGTACCAGGCACAGGACAACTCATGCATTGAAAAAGTGCAAAGTTTGGCCATCTTCACTGAAAAATAATATATTATTTCAGAGATTGGGGAATCTGTTTAACCCTTTCAAATGGTTTAATCTCCAAACCCTCACTCATATTCAGGAGCTGTGCTCCTGTGTCAGTGATGTTAAACAGGGGAACCTGGTTGTGTGCACTCAGCTGTGTGTGGAGCTAAATCAGCATTTTTGCTCACCAGTGCTATCTCCAAGAGATCTCTCTGAGTCTGAGGAGTTCAGCCTGGTGGTCTGATCAAAAAGACCAAGGGATGATGTGATTACAAAGTGTAAGTACCATCATGGGCAGAAATTCTGGACATGACAGAGCTCTTTAATCCAGGGGAGAAAAGTATAACATGAGTTGATGGCTGGGACTTAACTCCAAGCAAATTCAATTGAGAAACAAGTTATAAACTTTTAATCAGTGAAAGGAGATTAACAATCAGAAAAAACAAGCAGAAGAAATGGTGGCTTCTCCAGCTCTTGACACCTCCCAATGGAGACCAGATGCATTTCTGGGTCTGAGATGGTGGAAGGCAGATCCTGGGGCTGTGCCAGAGGGGACATGGGTAAAATCTTGCAGTTAGGTGTCAGCAGCAGCAACTTGCTCATCCTCAGGCTGGATCAGGCTCAGATTTTTCCCTGCTCCAGATCGGCTTTGCAATACTTGCCATCCCTCTCTGGATGAGAAAGCTTGCCATCGCCTGCTCTGGTCCACAGCTTACTGCTCCATCCCCAGTACCTGCTGCATGTCCTGCCTCCATGGAGTGGGGCCCAGTGCCATCCCATGGGGACCAGCCTGTCACTTTGCCTCTTGCTGCTCTCTGTGACCCCTCTCTCCACCATCTGTAGG